>NW_020664492.1:4033068-4046532 GCF_002925995.2 Terrapene triunguis | reverse complement strand
GTTCTTCTTGCGGATACAGACTAACACGGCTGCTACTCTGAAACCTGCTATTACCATGTTCCACCACTTGAGAGCACTCACCACTGCTATCTGACATGCAGGATTGGAATTGTATTTGAGAGGAGAATGCTTGCTGGATTCACCCCTCTCTTCCCACTCCCCCGACCCCCAGTTTCCCATTCCTGCATGTTTAACAATAAATAGTAATACAGGAATTATCAGGCTGGATCAGACCCAAGGTCCATCTAGTTCAGTAGCTGGTCTCAGACAGTGGCCCATCCTAGATACTTCAGAGAAAGGAGTAGGCATTTATGCTGGTGCTTTGCAGTTAAAAATACAAGTAAATATAGTGCAAAACCCGTCAGACTTCATTCTATCAGTATTTGCTTCTTCTTATCTTGATTTCTTTTGAGATAGCCAGGTCACACTTCACACCTGTACCACTAGAAGTAGCAAAAGTTCTCTAAAAATCTGGCATACTTGGCTGCTTTCCACTTGACAGATAGAAACCTGAACAAGCAGACTGAAAATCCAATAGATACACTAAAGCTAACACTAGATAAAGAGTCAAAATAGTCTGGAGAACTAGAAGTCACACCGCACTCATAACAGATAACATTTTTGTGCACAAATATTCTCGCTATCCAGAGAGAAATTTAAAAAGCCACATACACAGGGAAGTATGGAGCATCACATTCAAAATATTCCTCATTTTTAAAAAATGCTCTTATTTTGTAGGGACCAAGTTCTGTTTAGCTTACTCATAGATCACCCCATTTGGAACAATGGGAATGTTTATGGGAGTCAAGCAAGGAGAATTGCCCCTAATATAAAGTCTTAGGCCTTGTCTACACTACACAGTTTTGTCGACAAAAGTCAGGTTTCGTCGACAAAACAGTGGAGATGTACTCACAACAATGCTTCTCCTGCCGACTTAACTCTCCTGCTACGCCAACATAAGGCCACCTCGACAAGCGGCATAGAGCTTTTTGCGACAAAGTTAGACCAATGCAGTGTCAGTGTAGACACTGCACTTGCTTATGTCACCCTAAGTGACCTCCAGAAGGTGTCCTACAATGCCCATCATGACTGCTCTGGTAAGCGGTTTCTATTCTGCTGCCCTGAGGCCAGGTACACAGGCATGTGCCCCTCCCACTTTAAAGCCCCGTGTATTTTTGAAATTCCACTTCCTGTTTGCTCAGTGTGGATCTTCCCAGCTGACCCTTCTGGCTTTCCGCAGCAAACGCGCTTCTGCGTGGAGTATACCAGAGTTGCTGGATTTGAGGGGAGAGGAGGCTGTGCAGTCATGGCAAAATCCAGCCATAGGAACTTTGATACCAACGAGCAGATTACTCATGGCATGAATGAGAAGGGGCACGAAAGGGCCATGCAGCAGTGCCATGCTAAAATCAAGGAGCTAAAGCAGGTGTACCAGAAGGCAAGGGAGGCCATGTGTAGCTATGCAGTGGGGATTCCTGCAGAAAAAGTTTGTTAACGCACACCAAGATCTCCCAGGAATCCTCCACAGAGATCTCAAGGAAACTTTCCGTCAGATAGTCTGAAATCCTGTGCCGAAGATTTTTTGGCAGAGCCACTTTATTTCTTCCCTTGTTGTAGGAAACTTTGCCATGCCAATTTGCAATTACTTCTGGAGGAATCAAGCCAGCATACAGACGAGCAGCATACAGACCCAGTCTGATGCTGTTGCAGCCTCAGTTACCCTCAGTAGTGAGAGATCAGCTTCGATCACCCCCATCTGTGGAAAATGATGCCAGTATTCAGAATAGTGTCTCTAGGTGCTTGTAGTGATCCCCTCTGAATCCACCTAGACCCTTTGTCCCATCTTGCACCTCCCTCCAGGCCCCTGGGCTGAACTCACCATGTTTAATGTGCTTGCCATGCTGCATGCTTGCCAAGGGAAAGTGAGAAAGAGGTGTATGTAACTTTTTATGATTCAAGACTGACTGTACACCCAATCCTGACTATGTACTGTTTCTTTTGCATCTGCAGATGTGCACTTAAGGACCAGCTCTTACACACCAGTGGAGTGCCTCCATCAGATAAGGAGGCAAATGCGAAGGAATAAGGGGGATATGTTTTGTGAAGTGCTGCAATCATCAGATCAGGCCAATTAGTGAGCACAGAGCAGGGAGAGACAAAATAAATGAGAAACTAGAAATGGATAGCCAGGAGAGGAGACAGGGCCAGAAGCAGATAATACAGGGTTAAGAGTGGATAATAAAGCTCATGAGGAGCTCAGGATGCTGAGGTCCCTGATTGCACTGCAGGCGGAACATGTGCATGCTAGACCCCCGCTGCATCCCATACAGAACTGCCTTCCCCAAACACCCAACATACAATCCTCTCACATTCCCAGCCCATCACAGTACCCCTTGCACTCCACCTCTAGGGACATTTTCCTTAACAGCTAGACTTACACACAGCTGTGAGAGCCTCACTTGAGTGCTACTCACTGTCATGTCCCCTGCGAGAAATGGAAATCTGTGTATTGCTGCTTAATAAAAATGTAGACTTACAAAGACAGTGATTCTTTGTGACCTACACCAGGTGGTTGCAACAGAAATTCTTAGACAGTGGCAATCAGCACATCTGCAGATTACTAACAACACTCAGGCATAAATCATTACAGGGGTCATTCAAGGTGGCAAATAAACAATGCCTGGCTGAATGCATCACAGAAAGACATTACTGGGGCTTATTGTCAAAATGCTGCTTCAAAGCCTCTCTGATTCGAATAGCTCCCCGTTGAGCCCCTCTAATAGCCCTGGTGTCTGGCTGTTCAAGATCAGCCTCCAGGCGATCCACCTTAATGCTCCACCCCTTGGGAAACTTTTCCCCCTTGGCTTCACAAATGTTATGCAGAGCACAGCAGGCTGCTATGACCATGGGAATATTTTCCTCACAGAGGTCTAACCTGCCAAAAAGCAGCACCAGCAACCCTTTAATCTGCCAAATACACATTCTATGGTCATTCTGCACCTGCTGAGCCTGTTGTTGAAGCGCTTCTTGCTGCTGTCAAGGTTTCTGGTGTATGGCTTCATGAGTAAGGGGTCTCCCAGGATCACTTACCATGAGTAGCTCCACTGATTTCAATGGAACTTACTTGTGGAGTAAGGTGCTACTCGGGGCAGGTCTACACTTAAAACGCTGCATCGATGCAGCTGCGCTTAAGTGAAGATGCTCGGGAGAGAGGTCTCCCATCCATGTCATTCAGCCACCTCCCTGAGAGGCAGTAGTTTTGTGGGCAGGAGAAACTCTCCCATTGACGTAGCACTGTCTACACAGGAGGTTAAGGTCAGTATAACTACGTTGCTCAGGGGTGTGGATTTTTCACTCCCCTGAGCAATGTAGTTATACTGACATAGGCCTGTAGCATAGACCAGACCTAGTTTCTTATAAGAACCTTTACACTGAGTTTTTAAACTGCTTCTATAGCAGATACTGCTAAAGAGGGATCACCAAAGAGACTGAGGAAAACACTTATTTATCTACGCCCCACATTAACACCAGTTGGGCTTGTCATAAGATCAATGGTGATAAGTGTATTTAAACAACCAACACACCACACCACATTCCTCTTCCCCTTTCTACCGCCTCTTTAGTAGCATAAAGGTGATCAAATGGGTGTAGAACAAAAAGGCCCCCTTGAAAGAAAATTAGAACAAACACCACACACACTCCTAACTTCTCCCTTAACTTAGAAGTACAGTAGAACCTCCGAGTTACGAGAACCAGCGTTACGAACTGACCAGTCAACAACACACCTCATTTGGAACCAGAAGTACACAATCAGGCAGCAGCAGAGACAACAACAACAACAAAAAAAGGCAAATGCGGTACAGTACTGTGTTAGACATAAACTACTAAAAAAATAAAGGGAAAGCAGCATTTTTCTTCTACATAGTAAAGTTTCAACCCTGTATTAAGTCAATGTTCAGTTGTAAACTTTTGGAAGAGTTATGAACAACCTCCATTCCTGAGGTGTTCGTAACTTTGAGGTTCTACTGTACTCAGTGAACCACACTGCAGAAAACAAAGATCTTGCCCTATAAAAGGGAACAAGAAAAAATAAACCCATTTCTTCCCCACTAGAAACAAAAATGCTTCCCAGCTGACACCCTGCAGCAGTCGTGGCTACAGTATGAGCAGGGCTTTTAACCCTGCTGTCCCAGGTTCTTCTGGCTGTCAGGTAGTCCCAACTTGATTGAAATGGCCACCAGCTGAATCCCTACAGTGGCCAGGAAAATCTGAGAAGTCTGCACTCTTACAGTGGTTTTTCCATCATGATGCATCCTGAAAGAAGAGATTATCCCAGGCTGAGAATAATTATTAGAAAACAGATGGCTGTTGAGAGGGAAAGTAGTTCTATCAACAGAAGGCCGCACACCAAAAAAAGCGTAAGTGCCACTGAGAGAGCAGCAGCTTTAAGACTTACAAATAAGACCAAAATAACCTGCCTTTCAAAAATATGTTGTGACATTACACTGGTATCTAATGGGAGTTACAAGTGTCTAAACATAACTAGACATTTTCTGCTTGTCGTTTTCACAATTGTCAATACTTTCAAATGAGTTTGCTATCCACACGAAGAGGAAACCATAGAATCTGCCACTACTGGCAAACAAGCCTGCTTTGCAGTAATTACCAAGGCACGCCCTACATTAGCATCAGGAGACAGATCATTGGCCCCTGTTCCACCCACTCGGATGTGCTCAGACAGTGCAAAGCAGCTCAAAAGCTGGAGTAAAGATGACTCAGGTGGCATAAGGAGAGCATTGCCAATCAGTGTCATCCGCTCCCTCACCCTAGCCTGCACATCCCATTCAGGAAGTGTGCTGAAAGTCTGCAAAGGCAGGAAGTGACAGAGATGGGAGCGCATGGTGACCCAACTGATGCCCTATGGGACTCCATCAGCATAATTTAGAGCAGCCTGTAGGATTTTAGGACTGGGGAAGTTAAAAGGCCTGGTCTATACTTAAAAGTTAGGTTGACTTTGAAAAGCACAAACGGAACTGGAAGCCTTAGGGGAAAAAACAGCTTAAAATAGTCTAATGGGACATCCTGGTTCTTTACTAGCTACATAATGCTATGAGAGAGAGATTATAAATATATTAACATAAGCAAACAAATCAACCTGAAATGCGAGGACTGAGGCAATCTTTGCAGGTTGCTAATGTGATGCCAACATCTCTGATTGTTAAACTCTGATTCATAAGGGAGTCATTGTGAGAATGTGTGTAATATGATATGAACGTTGCTGATAATGTGCTGTGGAGAGTGCTGCTAATATGAGCTCCAAGTGATTGCAATTATTGCAGTGAGTCTTAGGCCCTGTCTACACTGGCAAGTTTCTGAGCAGTAAAGCAGCTTTCTGTGTTGTAACTCCTGAGGTGTACACACTGTCAAGCCACTTAGTGTGCAGAAACTGCACAATTGCAGCACTGTAAATAAATAAAAATAAACAAACACCCCAACGAGAGGCGTACAGCTTTCTGCGCTGGGGGTACAGCGCTGCAGGGCCAGTGTAGACACCATGGTTGATTACAGCATTGTGATTGGCCTCTCGGAGGTGTCCCACAATGCCTGTTCTCGCCTCTCTGGTCATCGGTTTGAACTCTACTGCCCTGCCTTCAGGTGACCAACCATCAGCCCCACCCTGTAAGTTCCTTTGGAATTTTGAAAGTCCCCTTCCTGTTTGCTCGGTGATGCGTGCAGCGGTCTCAGTGCGTCTTTCCAGGTGGCCATGCCTGCTCCATGCACCAGGCGATCCCCAGCTTGGAGCAAGACTGAGCTGCTAGACCTCACCAGCATTTGGGGAGAGGAGGCTGTCCAGTCCCAGCTGCACTCCAGCTGTAGGAATTATGATACCTATGGACAGATTTCACAATGCATGACAGAAAGGGGCTGGGACCAGGACACACTGCAGTGCAGGGTCAAAGTGAAGAAGCTGAGGAACGCCTACCACAAGGCGTGGGAGGCAAATCCCCACTGTAGGAATGTGTTGCTCCCTAATCATAAGCCTTGAAGAACGGCAAACTGTTCCCTTGGCAATGAGGCAGGAATGACCTTGTCCTAGCGTATATGTTTGGAAAACTTATTGGCAACAATGACATCATCTTTGCAGCTGGTGTCCACGCGCTCAAAAGATGGGTTTGTAATCTTGTGCTCATGTATACTGCCTGCCTTCTGAATGGGCAAGAATGTAACCACTCAGAAGAGTTGTAAACAAAGTAAGGAGATAATAAAAACCCCAGGAAAAGTTTTCCTGGGAGGCTTTTTGCAGGAGGCTTGTAAAGCTCTCTGGCTACCAACAAACCTGGCGTTCTGTTTCCTGCGTCGTCACCACAGCTGGTGACCCCGACGTGATACCCCTCTACTCACCGGCTGGATATGCCGAGTGCACCCCGCGGCCGTTTGCCGCCCCTTATTCGTGAGTATGGGGGGGGGGACTCTCCAGTGCCCAGAAGGAGCACGCAAGAGAGTTACAAAAGATTATAAGGCAGCGATCATGTGTCGTTGTCTCGGTCGCTCATATTGAGGACCTTCTAAGGGAAATAGATCGCCAGTGCCCCTGGTATCCGGACCGTGGGTCTTTACAGCTTTTTGATTGGATACGGATTGGGATCGCCTCGTATAGTGAACCCCGTGCCCCAGTTCAGCACCTGCTGCTCTGGCAGCGTTGTAAGGAGGTGCTGGAGGGGCTCGGCCCCGACGGCCTTAAGCCGGTTTCCCCTTTTGCCCCCAGGTGATGGGCCACCCCCCTCCTACCCGCAGCTGACCCCCCCTGCGCCGCCGCCCGTGGCGGCGCCCCCATGCCCACCGGTCAGGCGGGGGGGCGCTGTCGCCGCGGCGGTGCAGCCAGTGCGTGAGGCCGGTCTCTTGACCGGCGAGGAATCCAGCCGTGGGTTCAAGGCGTTTCCCGTCTCTAGGCGGGATAATGGAAACGGGGGGCGGGTAGTGGACTGGGAGGCTCTCCCCTACTCGGTTCGGCACGAGCTCCGGGGGATCTTGAAAGGTGTGTCAAACGGTTATCACTTGCTCCCCCAAGATTGGAAAGACATGTGTCGCATGGTGCTGTCTCCCGCGCAATACGTTGTGTGGGACAGCGAGTACCAGCGAGAGGCGCTTGCGGCAGCAGCACAAGGTGGGGGGGCTTATCTTGCTGAGCAGTTATATGGCACAGGGCAGTTTTCGAGCATCCCCGAGCAGGCGGTGGGCACGCCCCAGGTAGCTTTTCCCATCATTGGCCAGTGTGTTCGTCGAGCGTTTCGCAGGGTCCCCGCTGCGAGCGAGTCCTCTAAGTCCTTCGACCCTGGCGGAGTTGCTGCAGGCGTGTGCTGATGTAGGCACTCAAACCCATCAGATGGCCCTGCTGGCAGCTGCCCTGCACAAGGGGCAGAAGCCTCAGGGGTACTGCTTTAATTGCCACCATCCATATTGATGATTAGGCGTACGGTCCTCCCGCTCCGTTGGCTCACTGATGAGCCCGTATGGGTTGCGCAGTGGCCGCTTCCTCTGGACAAGCTGGAGGCCCTCCAGCACTTGGTTAATGACCAGCTACGGGCAGGGCATGTGGAGGAGTCCACTAGCCCCTTTAATACCCCCGTGTTTGTAAGCACAAAAGAAATTCCTGTAATAGGATCCTATTAGGCCATAATTCCCTCTGTTCTCTGTGTAATTCTCTGTTAGAGTGTCAGCAGGCAGATGGGTGGGTCTCTGGTAAAACCCTCTAAGGATAGCCCTTCGAATTATATGTTAAGTAAATAGCCTTTACCCGGTGCTCAAAAAGGAAATGCAAACCTACCAATATAGGTTGTGTTGTCTTTTTCAGATTACTGTGTGTTTAAAAGCAATGACTGACTACCCAGAAGGGGTAGACCTCTGTTCTTTTGTTTGTCAGATCATCAGAGAAAACGGATGCCAGCTGAACAGCATTCAATGTACCATGCATTTGCTGGCACAATAGGAATTATTTTTGTGTTTTATGGCAAAAATTGTTGTTAAGAATTGCATACCAACAGTCTTTGGAAACAAGGACATGGAAGGTTAACCCACTCCCCATATTGCCCATGGGATCCTTCTGGCTACCTCAGATTTCTAGCCAGAGGGCTGGGGAGGGAGGAAAGCAATTAGACACCTGAGGTTGTACCGAGTGCACTCCTCAAAAGTGGGTGTGCTTATCCCGGTTTGTTGCTCCAAAGCTCTGTAATAAAGTTATTTTACTGGAAGAGTGTATATGGCATACATTGAATAATAAGACTAATGTACTATATAAAGGCACTGTGTATGTGTTCATTGTTGGGAAAAGGTGTATAAGTGAAGAGTGGAAGTTTCCTTTGTAGGTTAAAAGAAGCTGAGAAAGGGAGAAGAGGAAAAAGAACAGAATGAGTTAACTGAGAGGAAAATACAGCTTGCAGGCTCATCCAAGGTCACAGCCAAAACTTGGCTGACCCCCAAGACAAGGGGGGGGCTTGAATGTGCCCGAGCAACAATGAAATCTGCAAAATACTGCCAGGCATTAATGAAATGTGTTAGGTTTCTTTTCTCACAGGTAAAAAAGTGTTATTTAAAGATCCTAGCACCCCTGCCATCAATTGAAACCAGGAGACTAAGTCTATGTAAAGTCCATCAAGGAAAGACTGCTTTGGCTCCATGCTGGAAAGGCCCTTTCCAAGTCCTGTTAACCACCAACACTGCTGTGAAGTGCCAAGGACTGACTGCCTGGACCCATGCTTCTCACTGCAAAAAGACCCCTCCACCTCGGGAGGACTTTCTGACTGATGATAAGCCTATTTCTCCTTCTAGTTCTGCTGTGCCGTCTGGACAGCAGGAAAAAGAAAGAAAAAGGAAAAAAAGACAAGGTGAAGTGCTAGTAACCTCTCCCTTGTCCACTGACAGACCTACTGTGCCTTTAGATTTTTCTAAAAGACACAAAACCATTACAGGGTGATGTGCTAGTAACCTCTCCCCTGTATGATGCTAAACCACACTGTTTCAGGAAAAGAGAAGAAGGAACACTTGCTTCATTGAAACCACAAAGTCCAGGGATTCCTGACTACAAGAGACATTAAGAACTGACCCTGGTGAAGAAACAAAGAATTATACCCTGGCAGAAAGAAACTTGTGGGACCCATGCTTGGGAATGTGGTATTGATTGGATTTTGGGGTTTATTCTACAGGCTGCGCCCTGTGTTTGGATAAGTCCCTCAGCATGTATTGCCCTTCCTAATTGGATTTTAAATGACAAGTACCAAAGGCACCTTGTTGCCATTGCCCCTGCCATTTCCTTCATCACACTATTACCCCTGTAACACATCCAAATATAGACAATGACCCAGAAGTTGCTGACAGAGATGGTATTGAATATCACTGAGGCTGGGAAGGCATTGCAGTGGGATCTAGCATGTTCAGGCTTGGCCCACTGCCCTTACAGACACATCAGGAGTACCATCTGATCTGTGGCCATGGAGACATACTTAGAGACTTTTTGGGTGGAAGTGCGAACGTTCTCAGTGCTCCTTCCAAGCATATGGACCGGTAAAGGGGGTGTGGGCTCCCACATACTGAATCCTGCCGGGTCCATGGGGAGGATGCATGTGGAATTGGGTAATTCACCAAGACATCTGGGAAATTAGACTATCTGGTATGCCCAGTCGATTTTAGTCAGTGCTCCTGGGATTACACCTGACAGGACACTTACTTTTTCAAGCTAATGACAGCTGTGTGTATGTTAATGACACCACATTATAAGACATTTGGGTCCACCTGGCAGAAGTATTAAGTCAATCTGATTTCTGCCTGGCCGTTGCCCCGGAAATGCAAGGTCTGTTAAGTACTTGCCTTGTTCCTATCTGTAAACCACCCAGCAACATCTGGGGTGTGAGACAGTGAAAGAAATGTGTTGTTTTAAGCTTACTGATAATAGTAATTGCATGCAATAGCAAATTGATATGCTGAAATGTTAGGTTTAAGCCATCCGCCAGGACGTTTTTTCTCCTTGGTGGAATTATATTTAGTTATAGCCACCCTTAGAGTGGATAAAGACCCTTTTATAGTATGGGGTCTTAGTTTTGATTTTTGGCGTTTTACTTTGCTGCTTTGTTTAATGCTTACCCAATCTAGTGGCATTGTGTATGCTACCCTGCAAAGGTGCTTTGTCTAAACACCGCATATAAAATAAAATAGGGGGGGGGATGTAGGAATGTGTTGCTCCCTAATCATAAGCCTTGAAGAACGGCAAACTGTTCCCTTGGCAATGAGGCAGGAATGACCTTGTCCTAGCGTATATGTTTGGAAAACTTATTGGCAACAATGACATCATCTTTGCAGCTGGTGTCCACGCGCTCAAAAGATGGGTTTGTAATCTTGTGCTCATGTATACTGCCTGCCTTCTGAATGGGCAAGAATGTAACCACTCAGAAGAGTTGTAAACAAAGTAAGGAGATAATAAAAACCCCAGGAAAAGTTTTCCTGGGAGGCTTTTTGCAGGAGGCTTGTAAAGCTCTCTGGCTACCAACAAACCTGGCGTTCTGTTTCCTGCGTCATCACCAAACCCCACTCCGGTGCTGCGCCCACAAGCTGCTGGTTCTACAAAGAGCTGGACACGATACTCGGCAGTGACCCCACCTCCACTGCGAAGACCACTATGGATACTTTGGTGGCTCACATGCCAGTCGAGTGAGGACCGAGCCAGGAGGAGGAAATCTTGGATGAGTATGTGGAGGGGGAGGGGGATCCAGAGGCAGAGGATGACTCGGAGGTCAGAGATGCATGCAGCCAGGAGCTCTTTTCTACCCCAGAGGAGGCTAGCTAGTCACAGCGGTCAGAGCTTGGCAAAGCGCAAACAGGAGAGGAAGCCCCTAGTAAGTGGATCTGATTTTGGGAATCGCTGAAGCAAGTTGTTGGGGGCAGGAGGGTTGCAGAAAGCAGGCTCGGCTGCATCACATGCCTAGTCTGAGCAGTAGAACAGGCAGTTGATTGAGACAGATTCCCGTGAAGTGAGGGAGTCAGAGATCTCCAAGAAACTCTCATAGATATACTGGGGAATCCGCTGCTGCAGGTTCTTTGGAAGAGCTGCTTTGTTTCTTGCCCCATTAACAGTAACTTCCCTGCGCCACTGTGCCGTCATGGGGGGGGGGGGACCATTGCTGCACACAGTTGAGCTGCATAAGGGCCAGGGCGGAAGCCACAGTCTTGGAGAAGATCCTCCCTTGATTCCCTGCTCACCCTCAGCAGCGAGATATCTTCCATAACGATCACAGCCTGTGGCAGGGCCGGCTCCAGGCACCAGTGAAGGAAGCAGGTGCTTGGGGTGGCCAATAGAAAGGGGCAGCACATCCGGGTCTTCGGTGGCAATTCGGTGGCTGGTCCCTCAGTCCCTCTCTTCCTCTTTGAGCTGCCGCTAAAGTGCCGCCAAAGAGGAAGAGAGGAAGTGAAGGACCCGCCGCCGAATTGCCACCGAAGAATGAAGCGGCGCGATTGAGCTGCCGCCGATCGGCTTTTATCTTTATCTTTTTTTTTTCCCCACCCCCCACTTTGCCGCTTGGGATGGCAAAAAAGCTGGAGCTGGCCCTGGTCTGTGGAAAATGTGGAGACAGGAATGATTATCAGGCCCCCTACAGTGCTGGCTCGCCCCAAGAGCCATGTGCCCAGTGTACAGCAGGGGCCAGGAAGTGCACTTCCCAGAGTGCACAGCTCCGAATACCGCTGCAAGTGCCGCAAGTGTGAACATGCTATTGTGCAGGAAGCTGACAGTGTGAACACACAACAGCGGTTTCCCTTCAGCGCTCTCTGAGTGGCGATGTAACTCTGCCAATGTAGACATGCCCTTAGCTGTTCAGGGATAATTTTTAAATTAGACTAATAAAAGCTAAATATTTGTGCAACTACACACACAGCAAGGCTCGCCTTACAGTTCCTCTTCCCCTCTATTCTTTTCTGCACATCCAAGTGATAGTTTCATAGGGGAAGAAAAGGGGAAACTCATTCCCTTACTTTGCTCTACTATTACTTTAAATGTTTTGCATTGCCCAGCTGGAGCAGATCTCCTGGTATCTAACACTTCAACTTGGACTAGGGCTGTGTAGACATTCTCTAGCATGGATACAAGACAGACAAGATTGACTATTTGATCAGTTTCTATTTAGTTTATTGAATTTGTACTAGAGGTTGCGATATTAATGTCATCTACAGATATGTACACACCATAGATGTGCTGGTGATCTCAGAATGACAAGTCTGACCACCTCACATGCTCACTAATTCATCTCTGCCAGGGCTGCGTCTAGCATTCTGGAACTCTTAAAACGAGGTTTTTTTTTAAAGTTGCTCAAAGAATCTGCCACAGTTAGATTTTGGTCCTTCCTGCCAAATGCAGAATTTTCAAAACAAAAAGGACAGGCAATATTCAATCCTAGACCAGTGACAAGTTAAAGGTCAAATTCCTTTAGAAAGATGGCAAGTCTCCCTTTTCTGATGTTGTTAGGCCATTGTTTCCAGTACTAATAGTTTAGGAAATATCAGTCCTTAAAACTGGGGACAGATCTACACTACCACTTAAGTCGATTTAGCTTATGATGCTCAGGGATGTGAAAGAGACGCAAGTTACAGCGACCTAAGCACTGTCCACACCGGTGCTATGTTGCGGGGAGACGCTCTCCCATTGGCATGGAGTCTCTTCACCAGATGCACTACAGTACCGATGTAGTGCTTCTAGGGTAGAGCTGCCCTAGGGCTAGCCAGAACGCCCATGGCACATGTTTTCACTGAAATTTGCCAGCTCATTGAACTAGAAGTGTTCCATGCAGATGGTTCATTTTCAACAAAGTTCTGAGAGAACCCAGGTTAGGTGCCCTGATGGGGGGGGGGGGTGAGGGTGGGGGGGCAGAGAGCCTGAAAGTCGGGCTCATAGCGCCTCAGCAGCCTAGGCTCCCAGGGTTTCCAGAGTCTGCACCTGTAGCCCAGCCCCCCCAGGCAGATTGCCCCAAAGCCAGGGCTCCGTTCCCTCTTGTGAATAACTTTTACAATTTTGGGTTTCACTCCAAATTGGAACAAAACCAAAATTTCAAAGTATCAAAATCCTCCATGAAACTAAATCACCCTTCTCCACTCAGCTCTGCTTAAAGTCATGATGTACTTACCAATAGAAAAGTTAGGGGACGTCGTGCATTTTAGAAAGGTCTCACAGAGCTGTGCAGTTGGACTGGAACAAAGGCCACCTGACAATATGAAATGTAGTTCCAATAAGCTTCTTCCGCTTTTTAAAATAGATTTTCTTGGAAAATACATGGCATAAAGAAGATACATGACTGTGTGGTATAAAAGTTTTGTCAATGTTCATTTTCAACAACTGGTAGTCGCTTTGCCACTTATGGACATGAGTTTGGGATTGCAGCATTATTCATAACACCTTTATATCGCATCATACATTCTTTATCCAATCTG
>NW_020664492.1:4018566-4033058 GCF_002925995.2 Terrapene triunguis | reverse complement strand
GCACCATGTCTCTGCAGCCCCTGGAGGAGGGGAGGGCAGAGGGCCCTCGCCTGCGGGTACCTCCCCCAAAGCTCCAATTTGGCTGCGACTGGGGAACTGCTGCCAATGGGAACTGCAGGGGGCAGTGCCTGCAGGTGAGGGCAGCGCACGAAGCCCTTGGCCCCTTCCCCCACCCCCAAGGGCCACAGGGATGTTGTGCTGGCCACTTCTGGGAGCAGCGCAGGGCCAGGGCAGGCAGGGACCCTGCCTTAGCCCCATGGCGGTGGCAATCCCGCGGGCTGGATCCTGCCCGTTGGCCATCGTTTTCCCACCCCTGATCTAGTGGCAGAACTAGGAAATAGTTTACAAATAGTTTTATGGAGATGAAAAACCTAAAAGATTTTCAGATCAAATTTTTACTTTCAGAATTACTACTCTGTGTTCATATTCAGCAATGTGTGTGCGCATGTAGTGATAGACATTCTAACAGATTTTAAAAGTTGTGAACTCAGTTACAAAGTGCAGCATTCATATTAACATCGCCTATGTGAACTCTCTGCAAGATGATTGGGTAAGATTATAAAAACCTGAATATTTACTCCTACAGACCTTTAGTCTTTCTAAAATAGAATTCTAGTATCTGCTGCTTGAAGGAGAATGTGAAGAGGCAGGGGATTTGTATATTGCCAGAATATTTTCCTCAAGCTGCAAGTGAGAGACTACATAAGTCTGTTTAGGATACCACCAGTGAAATGTAACCTGAAGGTTTTAAGCACTAAATTGGGACATCCAATAATTACAAGGGAGAATTATCTGCTGCAGTTTGATTATAGAAGAACCCTAAAGTCTCCCTCCAACATCTACAGTGGCAATAATATAAGGACATCTACATTTTGTCCAGCTGAATGCCACATTGGCCCATAGCCTTTTGGTACGTTGGTATATAACTGAGCCATATAGGCCCATCTAACTGAAGCTAACATTCTAGACCCAGCACTATCTGGATTCAGGCCAGGGTACAGAACCAAAACAGCTTTAGTGGTACAGACTGATGATCTCCTCCTGTCAAGGATAGAGACCAGATGTCCATTCTCATTCTCTTATTCCTCTCTGTAGCATTCAATGCTGTTGACCATTAAATACTGCCATATCACCTGAGACAGGTGGTAGGGGTCCAAAGTAATGCACTAAAATGGTTTGAGTCCTTCCTACAGGGACATACCCATGTGATGGGAAACTGGCTGCACCTCTACCTCTAGACCCCTCATTTGGGGAGTCCCACAAGCGTCAATTCTCTTTCCAGACCTTTTAGACATCTACATGCAACGACTAGGTAAAAATCAGTCAGACAACATGGATGCGAGTGCCAGCAATAGGTAGGTAGTACACAGCCCTACCTATCCTTCACCACATATGATCCACACCACTGCCACCAAGATCACACAGTGTTTGGATGAGATCCGCTGATAGATGAAAGGGTTCAGCTTCAGCCAACTGTGAGCAAAATGGTGGTGATACTGGTGGGCAGAGACGAGTATTCTGAAGAGTTTGCAGCCACAGTGCAATGTCCACAATAGGCCAATTCAGTCTGTCGTCTAAGAGTACTCTTGGATTCCTGGTACCCTGCACAGCTACATGCTGCTCCAGCCCCTGCTCCGCCTCTTCCCCATGGCCCCTGCCCCGCCTCTTCCCATCCTTGCTCTGCCCCAGCCCCAACCCCACTCCATCCCTTCCCTAAAGCCCCTGCCCCGGTCCACCCCAGCCCCGCCTCTTCACGCCCCTGCTCCTCCCCCACTCCACCCTTTCCCCAAAGCCCCCGCCCCTGCTCTCCCCCACCCCCACTCCCCTGAGGACTGCAGCAGGGTCAGGCCTGCACTCATTGGCAGCGGGAAGTGCAGCGACCCAGACCCAGCCACACCACCGGTAAGTACTGGGGGGCGGTTCTCCCTAGCCCCCCAAGCCAACCCCCCCCCCCCCCCCGCCGCCTGGCGCCGCCCCCCGGGGGGGCCGGCCCCCCCCCCCCCGCCCCCCCCGCGGAGGGCTGCATAGGGTCCCAGAATGGCTAGGGACAGCTCTGTCAGCCAATTCCCCCAGAACTGTACCGTCTTACACTGCTCAAGGCTCCCTTGGGCAGTGCAAGTTCAGTAAGTAGTTTGCCACTTCCTCAGTCTAGAGTGGACATACACTAGCCTTTGTAATCTGAGATTTCCCAAGCACTTTGACCAGAAAAAACCCACTGTTTTAGGTAAAATATAAAAACAGATTTATTAGCCACCGAAAGATAGATATATTTCAATAGCACATATAGCAGTTCTTCATAACTTCACATACAATGATAATACATACAATCCAACAGGATGTTAATGTTCAACAAATCAAGATTTAAAATTATACCTCACAAGACCTACTTTGTACAAAACAATTATACGACAGTGGCGAATATGGGGGTTCCAGGGTGCTACTTTCAGGTACAAAGTGTCACAGTACATTTATGAGATACATAATTAACCTACCAAAATAAAACATCCCACAGCACTTGCTTCTCCCTCTGGGGAGGGAATTAGAACCAGCATGTGACAAATGGGGAGTCATGTTGCTTAACAGACTTCTGGAAGGTGCTCAGTATGAGTTTGGTATAGAAACCTCAACAGAACAGATCATTTTGATTAAATAGACCAGATTATGGGTGCCTTATCTTTAATGCATAGGTGCAGATAGTCCAATTAATTTAAAGTGGCCTATTTTGAAGCTATGCGTTACCATGGATTTATGGCTATTAGTATCTTGAAGGTGGAGAGCTTTAAAACTAGAAATGGTTCACATACTTGGAAAACAGCTGCAGAGAATACTCAGTTGTTTCTTTTCACTATACTAGTTCACCTTAATGGGAGTGAATGCTCTCTCAACAGCCTCACTGTCACTTTAAATCTTTGGAGACATCATTATGCTGTCAAGATTAAATGAGAGAATGATCTACATGCAAGTCTATGGAGATCATTTTATATGTTAAGTTATGATGACAAGAAAGTGTCTGGAGACGCTCTGATTCAATCAGTCAGAAGTTAGATATGGAAAGTCATTGAGGTCATCTAGTCTACCCACTCTAGGTATAGGAGTTAATCCCCAGATAGAAGATACATCAGCTATTGAACTGATACTACACTGGTCAAATAATCCTTGCAAATTTTAAGTCAATTCAATCAAGTCAACAGAGATGTTAAGGTATTGAGATAATGGATAAAGTGATATCAGTACAAGAAACCATGTCCCACAATATAATAAAACTGCCTTTCTTCATCTCAAGCATCCCAAAAGATGTTAGCGGACTCACTGAAACATGTTAAAACACAATCTTTCCCGAAGAGCTCACACTCTCTATATAACAGAACACGACACATGAGGGTCATAGAACAAGGAAGAGAGCAGAGAGAGAGAGAGAGAGAGAGAGTGTGCACAAGAGTGACCATGAGAAGATCTGATGGTTACGCAGTACAGCATATCTTGATGACTCCACTATACCAGGGTTTTATTCCCTTCCCCTGTCCCAATTTCACATCTCAGAAGCAACATGGTCTCCAGAAAGGGGAGAGCAAATTGTTAAGGGACTGGCAGTAGTAAAGTGTATTTTTCTCTCCAATGACAATCCAGTGTTGTCATAGCTGGGTACTAAACAACCTCCCTCCCCACTAGCACATACAGACACTTAAAAAAGCTCCTCTTCCTACCATCATCAAGGTCTAGAGTTTCATAAACAAGAAAGCACTTTTACAGTATTTCCCCTAGGAGTGGAGAAATCTGGTTATATAGGTGTCCAAGGAAGGCAAGCTTTATTGTGTGTGGAAAGTGGATAAAATGAGGAGGAGACAATGTGTGTTGAGGCTGCTTTGAATATAGAGATGACAGAATAGTATTAGTCAAATAATCTACTCCCATGATACATTTGCAAATAACTTGTTAATTCTTTGCCCGACTGTCAGACAGTGAGGTATGAAAGTGATAATTCAGCTGACTCTCAGACTTGAATAATATCACCTGTAAAAGTGTTTAGTATAATCCAGATGATTCATAGAAACACTGCTGTGGAAATAGCTACAGACAGTGGGTTTTTCAGACAATTGCCCTGTTTCAGAGTCTTACCTTTGCATTCCCCTGAGACTCCTTGAACATTCCGATCCCTATTATCACCCCCTTCATCCAGATGGAGGCTCTGATTAAAGAAGAACCTTTCTGTAATTACTAATGTCAGTTTATTATTGCTGCCGAGATTTCACATGCGAGAAATTTCTGGTCATAAAGAGGTGGCCCCTTTTGTGATACATAGAGCATAGATGGATCCCTTTGGAAAAGAACATCCTTAACAGAAAACCTTTATTAAAACTGTGTTGAAATATAAAACAAAACCTCATGTCATTTGATGCAAAGAATACAGTGAAGATTCTGCCACAAAGTAGAGCTCTCTCTTCACTCCACTATCATGATGATTACTGTGAATGTGGATCAGTCATGAAAGACTGGTATTGGGAGCGGTTTTCTGATAACAGGCATTGTAGTTTGGACTTGTGCATAATAAGAGCTGAAATCTACCTTAATTATAACTTCGCAATTGAGAAAGAAGCACTTTGAACAGATTCAGAGTGCTTCGGAATAATGAGAGAGAGGATTGCTATGCAATTCAAAATAGTTGGGAGTACAGCATCTAACAGCAGACAGTGTTAGAAGTGAGAATTTTAGAAGGAAAGTAGAGTACCGTTTGAGAAGTGAAAGTATAAAATTCTAGTTAAAAGGGGCTTTTTATAAGAATTTTGAGGTAATTAACCCAGTCTTGCAAAAGTTTACTTGCCCCATGCATGAAATTGGGTAATTTTTTGATGATGGGCAAGTGTAGCGGGGTGATCACCTGCTCCGGCCCAGAAAGGATTAAAGCCAGCCCTGGGAGCGGGCTGAGGCTGGGAAGGAAAGCCTGGGCTGATTGGGGAAGGCAGTAAAGCTGGGGCCACACCCTGATCAGGCCCAGCTGGTCCCTATAAGAGGCTGTGAGCCAGAGGCCCAAACAGTCTCTCTCTGCTGGGAAGCTCAGGGTGCCTAGAGTGAGGCAGGGCTGGGGAAAGGCCAGAGGGACTGGGGAGCTCCAGGCTGGCAACTCCCCAGGCTGCAGGGCCTTGTCCAAGGCCCCAGAGAGGCACTGGGTTCCAGAGAGGGGCAGCAGGTCCAGACCCAACCTTGCCTATGATGAGTGGCTTATACTGCAGTCTGCCCCAGGAAGTGGGGCTAGATGGTGACTGGCAGTAGCCTTACACTGAGGTGAGGTGGGGTTAGTGGGTGGGGGTTCCCTGGGGAGGGGAGACCCAAAGAGAAAGGGGTTACTGCCAGGGGGCAGCCTCCAGATAAAAGGGCACTGGGTCTGGGAGGGACATGGGGGGCCAAGTGGCGAGGCAGATCACCGGCCTGCAGAGGGCGCTCCAAGGCTGGCAGAGCTAATTCCCATGGACAACCAGCAGGAGGTGCCGCAGGGGTGAGTCCACAAGCTTACAGCAAGTAAAATATTAGTTTCCTCATTATCATCATTGGAGTAGATGGCCCAGCACTATTTGGTGAGGAATGATGAGAGCCACTAAAGAACTCAGTTGTGATGGGTAACAATTCTTCAGGGATTCATATTATCCCTGCTTTTCTTCAGTATCTACATGTGACCACTGGGAGACTGAGGGGGCCACCATGGTGCAACACCTTAGGATCCTGCGACCCCTTGCTAAGCTTGGATGACAAAGTGCTATCAAAACAACAAGGAGTCTGGTGGCACCTTAAAGACTAACAGATTTATTTGAGCATGAGCTTTCGTGAGTAAAAACCTCACTTCTTCAGATGCATAGAGTGAAAGTTACAGATGCAGGCATTATATACTGACACATGGAGAGCAGGGAGTTACTTCGCAAGTGGAGAACCAGTGTTGACAGGGCCAATTCAATCAGGGTGGATGTAGTCCACTCCCAATAATAGATGAGGAGGTGTCAATTCCAGGAGAGGAAAAGCTGCTTCTGTAATGAGCCAGCCACTCCCAGTCCCTATTCAAGCCCAGATTAATGGTGTTGAATTTGCAAATGAATTTTAGTTCTGCTGTTTCTCTTTGAAGTCTGTTTCTGAAGTTTTTTTGTTCAATGATAGTGACTTTTAAATCTGTAATAGAATGACCAGGGAGATTGAAGTGTTCACTTACTGGCTTATGTATATTACCATTCCTGATGTCCGATTTGTGTCCATTTATTCTTTTGCGGAGGGACTGTCCGGTTTGGCCAATGTACATGGCAGAGGGGCATTGCTGGCACATGATGGCATATATAACATTAGTGGATGTGCAGGTGAATGAGCCCTTGATGGTGTGGCTGATGTGGTTGGGTCCTCTGATGCTGTTGCCAGAGTAGATATGGGGACAGAGTAGGCAACGAGGTTTGCTACAGGGATAGGTTCCTGGGTTGGTGTTTCTGTGGTGTGTAGTTGCTGGTGAGTATTTGCTTCAGGTTGGGGGGTTGTCTGTAAGCGAGGACTGGCCTGCCTCCCAAGGTCTGTGAGAGTGAGGGATCATTTTCCAGGATAGGTTGTAGATCATGGATAATGGAGAGGTTTTAGCTGGGGGCTGTATGTAATGGCCAATGGTGTTCTGTTATTGTCCTTGTTGGGCCTGTCCTGTAGTAGGTGATTTCTGCTTCCTTTCACCTCCTGCTTGCTAGGAAGCTTCATCCCTTCCTCTTGGATTTGGACTTGGCCACAGTGATCATGCATTTATCACCGCTAACCTGGGTTACTCTAACTGATTGCATCTGAAGCTGAATGTGAAGATGATGCATAGTCTCCAGGTGGTACAGAATGCAGCTGCCTGCCTTCTCCATGGCTCCAGCCTCCATGAGCACAGCAGGCTTTTGAATTGTGGTTGTATTTTTTCCCCAAATTAATGCTGGGTTCCCTTTTAATAAAAGTGTTTGTTACACACAGACTCAGTGCTGTGAGAGGGGAAGTATTGCCTCTTAGAAGCACCCAGGGTGGTGTTTGGTTTCCCCAGATTACTGGGTAGGGGCTCACACTGGTTCTATTTTGTTAAGAGGAACCCCTAGATATTGAACCCAGCCCTTGTTGCTGCTGCCTCCACCCGGCAGAAGGGTTACACATGCGAGAGCTGGGGACAAAACATTCTCTGTCATAGCTGCATCCCTATGAAACAAGTTTCCAGAACAGATCAGGCAAATCTTGTGTCTGACTGTCTTTAGGAAACATTGCAAAGCCTTCATCTTTAAGAAAGCCTTTCCACGATAAACAATACTTGAAACTCAAACACGCCTTCTATTCCCAAAGCCTTCTCCACCCCATTGCCCCAAAACAACAAAGACAACAACAAAAAAGAAAAAAAGGACATCACAAGCAGAGTTCTGTCTCCAAAAAGGGAGAAGTGCCAAAGTCTCCATGAAGTCCACTACGAACTAAGCTACTGGTTTTATATGGAAGGCATTGCACTCAGTCTTATACTGCTGCCCATCACAATAGTAAGATAATTATAGCAAGCACCTGAATAGATTGAAAATGTACCAAAATGTAAGGTCAAAATAAATCAACACAAGAGGACACACCAAGTACTACTGTAGCCAGAATTTGGCTCTACGAAAATGAGGCATTACACTTTGTTTTAGGTTACTATTTAATTACAAGGTACAATGACCCAACAATCTAGTGAGGTTGAAACACACTCACATGCAGAAGTCCCACACAAACTACACTTCAGGAGTTAGTCCTAAATACTTAGATCAGTCCTTCCTTGGGCAAACTCCCATTACAGTTAATGGCAGCTTGACAGAGAGGACCTTAGGACTGGCTTTTAAAATGGGACTTAAATCATGTGTAGGACCTGCTGTAAGCTATCTTCACTGGAATAAGTTTCTCCCTTAATGACTTGAAACAAGAAAGTTCTGTGACAAGGTTCACTACAATTGAGAGGCATGACAGAGGCATATTGCCATAAGCAAATAATCCAAAGGGACAAAACAGAAAGGCACACACTATATTTGAGGGAATTAGATGTTCACCCTGTATTTTCCATGGAAGGTCGCTGTCAACGTCACATGAGAAACCCTGTACCTACTCTAGTAACTTTTTAAGAGGCTGTTTTTCTTTGGAATGACTGATTATAACCAGACATCAAAGCTTTCCTCTGTACAAAGAATTGTGAATACAGCTCAATCTGGTTGTACATACAGATGTCTAAATGGCTGCCAAAATTTCCTCATATTCATCTGTTTTTTAATTTAGTCAAACAGCTCTCATACTGCACAATTTCTAAAAACCCCTCTCTTCTAATATATTTAAATGGAATCGAAGTCTTTTATAAAAATAAATAAATGCAGAAAACTCAATACATGCACTGATTTAGAGATTAAAAACAGATCAGACAATAATTCCTGGATCCTTGCACATGGACACCTTATAATTCAGGGGTCTCTTATAGCAGTTTCATTTGGCTGAATACTTCAATCTTTACTTTGAAGAAACTCTCATTGAATGAGAGAGATAAATGTATGTGTGAGGCGCACACACACACCATATATTCAGGTATTTTTTAAACACTTTTATACAGTTTATATTTAGGATTGTGTGTGAGTATGTATGTATTAATATTCTAGACTGTCAAATAAAAAAAAAACCTGGAGAAATCCAGCAAAATAAAGTGCCTTTATCAGTTGATAACCCTGGTCAAGTGTGTGAGGGGAGGGACTCTTACATGACAAATCTATTTATACTTGCTAAATGTATAATCTATTGTATCCCTTCAAAATGCATTTTCTGATACACTCAAGGCAGGGTACTGGAATGCTGATGAAATCACTTGCATCTGTAACTAATTGCAAGCAATCACAACATGAAATTATATTTTCAGGTCTCTAATTAGATGGAGACTGAATCTTCTGAGTGTTTGTGCTATGTTATTGCAGTGCCAGAACTGGCAGACAGAAGGCACTGTTTTATTTCTAGGTCACAATGACCCAGACCTTCCTCTACTGTTTCCACATGTAGTGAAAGTAACATTTATTTTGGGATTTACAGCATCAATTAAGACTGACAAAAAAATGTTTGCTGCCATCAAGATGTGGGCGTACCATGGATTTATATAAGGGCAATAAGATATTCTCCGACTTATTCTCTATCCCTTTTTTAATGATTCCTAACATCCTGTTTGCTTTTTTGACTGCCGCTGCACACTGCATGAACGTCTTCAAAGAACTATCCAGAATGACTCCAAGATCTCTTTCTTGATTAGTTGTAGCTAAATTAGCCCCCATCATATTGTATGTATAGTTGGGGTTATTTTTTCCAATGTGCATTACTTTACATTTATCCACATTAAATTTCATTTGCCATTTTGTTGCCCAATCACTTAGTTTTGTGAGATCTTTTTGAAGTTCTTCACAGTCTGCTTTGGTCTTAACTATCTTGAGCAGTTCAGCATCATCTGCAAACTTTGCCACCTCACTGTTTACCCCTTTCTCCAGATCATTTAGGAATAAGTTGAATAGGATTGGTCCTAGGACTGACCCTTGGGGAACACCAATAGTTACCCCTCTCCATTCTGACAAAGGGTGGGTTTGCAAGTCTTTTCAGGCTGTGGCTGCAGATACAGAAAGAACTGTGCTGGAAGCAAATCTAGGTAACATGCTGCTGAAAATAGGCTTGGCATCCAGTAGCTGTCTATGTGAGGACTGCCAGCAGTGTAGATCAGTGGGTAATTTTTCAAAAACATCCTTACTGCAGACAGATCAGGGGTTTAATATACACAACATCCCAAAGCAGAGCTGAAAACTCTTGTCAAATGATTTCAACACCTGTCGACACCAAGGAAGCTCTCTCAGATGGTCCACCCATGGTTTCTGAGGTGCTACTGAACATGGTTTGGTTCCATCTATACTTGCAGCTAAACCATTTTCAACACGGGCTCAGCAGCATCCATTACGGACACCTTTTGTCAGTAATGAGAAAGGTTTCCTAGTGTAGGCAAATGAGTGTTGAACTCTGTTCATGTTCAAACCAGCAGTCACCTCATCTCATCTCAGCAAGGTCTACCATGCTTTTCTATAACTAGTATTGAACTCAGGCAATGCCAACAGAAGAGGATAATTTATGAATAGCAGGTGGAAGAACAAGGGCTCAATGTCAAACAGTTTAGTATACTTTTGTCTACTAGGGTTCGGTAGCATAGACAGAGCCTTAAAGTCACAACTACAATAAATCGTATTAATAGTTAGCATTAGCAAGTACGACCTCAAAGAAGATGATCATCACTAAAGATAGGTCTGAACCAAAACCCCAGATCAGAATCCAGATCCAAATTGTACCTGTCCCCATATCTCTAATGGGCTAGAATAAAAACTCACTCTACATCATCCCACTCCAACCCCATATAATGTAATCCTTCTGCCACGTGGAGCCAGCAGCAACCAGGGCCGGGTTTGATATCTAGGGGTTCCTTGTCAACAATACAACACAGAAGTGACCCCCTCATCTGGGACAGGTTAAGTACAGTTCTACTCCCCTTTATTCATGCAATAAAGACAAAAACTTTGATAACATTTCACTACCCCTGTATTCAGTACTAAAGTGATTTGTAACCCAACACCAGCCAAAGTTGATCACTTTGAGCAACACAGCTCTATCTGCTGGATATCTTGGCAGAGCAGGTGTGTTCATGTAAAGACAGTTTGCTCCTGAAGTCTCTCCACCTCCTAGCTAGCTGTCAGTGGAGAGTTCATTCAGACCCTGCTTACACACATACACACTAGACTTCAGGAAAGTCTGGAGCCCAATCCCAATCAAATGAACTTGGCTTATCTTTAGTCACAATCAGCTCACAAATGCTGGAAAGGATCTTACAGTTAACTTTAATCTGTGTAGTTCCACTCACAGACTTCATCAGGCTGTTTTGACAACTGTAGCAAGTTTTCCCTTGGAGCACAAGTTTTCTTTAGCTTATGCCTTTGCTTTATGATGACATTTTCCCCAGCTTTAATTTTTTGGGAAATCCTCTATGAAACCAGTTTTACTGCCTATGGCTAGAGAAACAAATTTTAAGAGGACACCCATAAAAAAAAAAACCCAATGACTTAAAAAAAAAAAAAAAAAGGATTATATAAAGGTTTCTTTTTAAAAATAAACCTATTTAAAACTCAATTTGAAATTATGACAAGGTCTAAATTTACTATGATCTAAAATAAATGATCTTAATAAAAATGTCAATCAATACTTTTGCAGTACACAAGTTGTAGAAGTCATTTGGCTAAGCACATTGAATCAGTTGGCTCAAGTGCTAAACCAGCTTTTGGCATCAGTAGGTGCAGAAACTATTTTCTTCATTTCAGTTCAATGAAAGTCAAGAAACCAGTTGGGAGTTGAAAAAGCAGGAAAGCTTGTTTTTATTCATGAACTGGAAGAGGAAAACAAGGTGTTAGAGGAAGACATCTACTAGTTCTAAAATCTTGAACGACATGGTGACCAGAAACAAGCAGTTCACTAAAATAGATACTACTTCCTTTAACAAATCAGTTAGTTTTAAATGCAAAAAAGTTTTTTTGTTTGCAGTACATTTAATAAAAAAAATAAAATAAAATAAAAAAACAAAAACAGTAAAATGATGTTTTTGTGCATGTTAACTGAATTTTAATTTCCATCCAAATAGAATTACTAGGGGTTTTTTTTATAATTGATTAGTATCAAAGAAGTGCATCATTCACCATTTTCTAACAAATAAAAAATGTATAAGTTAAGAATCTGAATAAATATAAATTAAGCTATATAATCGCCTATATAAATGTGTGTTTTTAATTATATATATATATATATATAAAAATATAAAGAGAGTGTATTCTCCTCGTTAACAAAAAGAAGCACCAAATCTAATGTAAAGGCTATATTTAGGTGCAAATAGACTTTTCCCAGCATCCCAAGAAAAGCAGCATACAGGAAAAATTGTTACAATTAGTATTATAGACCAAATTAAAAGTTTTTCTGCCAGCAATAAACCCAGATTAGTTAGGGTGAAGACATTTGGGCAAGATTATCGCAAGGTGATAGCAAACAGATTAATTTTGGCATCCACATTAAAGAAACAGGTCTATATGATGCATGGGGGAGGGATAACTCAGTGGTTTGAGCATTGGCCTGCTAAACCCAGGGTTGTGAGTTCAATCCTTGAAGGGGCCACTTGGGGATCTGGGGCAAAATCAGTATTTGGTCCTACTAGTGAAGGCAGGGGGCTGGACTCAATGACCTTTCAGGGTCCCTTCCAGTTCTAGGAGATAAAATAATATATGGAGATATACCTATTATTACAATTGATAAGAGCTTTTCCTTCTTTAGGCATGGCCCCAATTTTTGCCTCTTCCCCTGAATCTGGAATCTCATTCCCCTGAGGTACACCATTAAACAATTGAGTTAAAATAGGGTCCAACACTTGATTTAATCCCCAGAAAACACACCAGGATCTGGAGTTTTACTGGATTTTAAATTCTTAATTCCATCTTCAACATCTTCTGCAGCATTTTGCTTATCAAGAGCTGCCACATCATCCTCTAAAATCTGAGGTAGATTTGCACTTCTCAGATATCAATTTATAAGTTCAGGATTTGGAGGTTCAGAAGCATACTAACTATGGAAAAAGTTAGCAAACGTTTCAGAGATCTCTTTGTTGCCATTTACTAATTTTTTTTTATTTCTAATCAGACAGATGGCTGATTTATGCAGCAAATAAATGTGTTTTAATGGTTACCAAGCAATGAGAATCAACCTTTCCTTAGGAGAATGTCTAAAGAGTACAAATACAAAACAAGATTAAAATCTATTATTAACATCAGTTTCCAACTTGCAGATTTAAAATCACTGGTTTTAATTGTGATTTAAATCAAGCCCCAGTGGCCATTTTGCAGCCCAATCAAATAGGACATTAAAAAAAATAAAGAAAAACCACCACCACACTACTGCAGGGTAATAGGGAAGCCTGATGTTTCCCCCCCTGACATGAACTAAGAGCCCTGTTCACCAGAAAGGGACCATATGGGTTTTCCATTTTAAATTGTCCTGCTTCCCAGGATACATGGCCTTAGTCTGTGAGAACATTTGGCTGTTGCCAAAGGCACTGGTATGCTCAATGCATGAGTAAGTGGCTTCAGCAAGGATAAACAAATATATCCTCCTTAGTCGACTGTGTTTGTCTTGAAGGCAGTTCAGTATCACTTTATTATAACCTATTGTTTGTGTAAAAATCAAATGGCTCTAGTCAACTGAAGAAAAAAAAAATCAGATATTCTTAAGTATACACACCTATATTGAATGGGGGTTTGTCTTCATTTCTTACCATTTCTCTGTGATCTATACTGGTCATTTTTGGTATTAAAATAAAGTTATTACAGAATAAAAGTTTTGCATTATTAGTGATTTGCCTACAAGAAACTGACAGTTGGTAACAAACAGGCAGGTGGCCCATTAAGACTACTGATGTCCATTTGGTTAGTTTTCATTTGTTTTAAATATTTGAAGTTAGATTTAAATTACTTAAAGCTATCTGGACATAGCTGGTCTATGCAACCATGTATTCTTGTCCCTTATCCTTGTCTTCCTTAACTCATTCCCTCCTTTGTGTGTTTTACATCCACTCACTATGTCTTTACTTAAATGTGTAATATTTTGGGGGTCAGGGACTGAGCCCTGTTGTGCTTAGGGATACAACTGGGGCTTATGGATTCTGCAAATAATGGTTTTTATAAAGGCATGAGTAAATTCCATTTGATTGTAATGGTTTAGGACTACAAACTCACAATGACTAAGGAATACATCCATGCTGCCATTTTCCCCCTCACAGGAGTATTTGCCTACCTATAAGGGGTCAAAGGCATCCCTGGTGAAACATTACTGAAGTTAAGGGATGAATTTGGCCCAATTTTTTTTTTTTTTTTTGCAGGTGTGAAATAGAGATTGCCCATTCTATTCTATATAGGTTCTTATACCACTTTCTTTACCATAGTATCCGAGTGCCTTCCAGTACTCTGCATTTAGCAACTTGGCATCTCTACATCCTCTCCAAGGGCTGGGGAATTGTGTATGCAGTGTAATATTGTGGTAGAGTTCTCCCCTCCCCATCACTACCATCTCTTTGACGCTAACAGAATCTTCTTAATCCATGAATTGGGTATTGTCCCAATTAGGTAGCTTCCCCATTGAGGCAAGTGACCCTTAAAAAAAAAAAAAGGGGCAATTTTGGATTGTATTAACAGAGACATAGCATGCAAGTCACGGGAGCTGATAGTACCCCTCGGCACTGGTTAGGCCTCAGCTGGAGTACTGTGTCCAATTTTGGTCAATGTATAGAAAGGATGTGGAAAACTGGAAGGGATCCAGAGGCGAGTGTCAAAGATGATCGAAGGGATGGAATGCAAGCCATATGAGCAAAGGCTGAAGGAACTGGGTATGTTTAGTTTGGAAAAGAGGAT
>NW_020664492.1:3958973-4018466 GCF_002925995.2 Terrapene triunguis | reverse complement strand
TTTGGGGGGGGGGGGGGAAGAAGACATGATAGTGGGCTTCAAATACTTAAAAGACTGCCAAAAAAAATGGAGAAAAATTGTTCTCTTGCCACAGAGGGCAGGACAAGAGGCAATAGGTTCAAGCTACAGCACAGAAGATTTAGATTAAATCTCAGCAAAAGTTTCCTAACTAAGAACAGTAGGACAATGGAACAGACTGCCTAGGGAGGTTGTGGAAGCTCCTTCACTGGAGGTTTTCAAAAGAAAGCTGGATAGCCACCTGTCCTGGATGGTTTAGTCAAAACAATTCCTGCATCTTGGCAGGGAGATAGATTGGATGACCCCATAGGTCCTTTCTATCAACCCTATGATTCTATTCTCCCCTGTATTTTTCTAATGTTTGCTTGGAAAATTCTGTATTAGCTGATTGGAGCTTGAGTTTCATACATATTTAGCATGTGGCTCAACTCCCCTTAATATTGGCCAAATGCATCCCCATCAAGAAGAATTTATGTTAACGTTGCCTGGATGAAGGAGCAGTCATGGTCTTTTGTCACCATTAGGCTAAAATCAGTTCCCTAGGAGGCATCCCCATGAAACGTACTTCTTAATTCAGCCTGTCTCAACAAAGCAGAGTAGTTTATACCTGTAGAATGAGGAGATAGTGGTAGAGTATATATGCATCACCTACTGACTGTGTTTCTGTTCAGCTTGGTTTCAAAATGCTGGTATTTGCTGTAATATCTGGGAGAGCCCTGAAAACTTGCTTCCTCAGTTCTTGATGTTTAATACAATAACTGTATTCAAAACACATGACAACTATCAATTTTTAATTATTGCATGTTCTGAATACTTTAAGTGATCCATGTAACTGGCCATGTCTGGTACACAGGAAATTAATACACCAAGTTGCACTTGTCCGTATCCTAACTTTTTTTGTGAAGATCAGGGAAGAGGGAATTTGAAATTGAACAAGAGTGTGGCAGTTTGGAACTACTCCTGTGGTTTTCCCTCCTGTGCTGTTTATGAAGCCTGCAAACACAACAGCAGCAAGAGAGATTTTAATGTGTTCCTGCCACATCAGATGAAAACCTAGTTGCCCAGAAGCTGACAGACAAGAGATTGACTCTCCCCATTTCAAGGCTAAAAGAAAACAGCTGCACAACTCCACCTTTCAGGACGATACTGACAATCCTTTATAATAGCTACCCAAGGAACACTGCAGGCCAGAAATCCAAATCCTGTATTAAAGAGATTATGGATTTCAAATGCCTCAGAATTAGCCCTGTTTTTGGATCCAAGGCTGAAACCATTTGCAAAATTCAGATTTATATATCTGGTTTCAGGGTTAAAAGAGACCAAGACTCTGGAGATGTCTGGGTTTAGAAGTTTGGTGTGGGGTTTTTGTTTGTTTTATTTTAAACCAAATCCAACATCCTGCCTCTGACAATGGCCAATACCTGATGTTTCAGAAGAAGGCTAACCATTGTTCTGCATCTCATGTAGTCCTCTACAACAGTAGAAAGTGACCATAAAATACTGCCAAACCAAATAGTAGCATTTTATGCCCACTCTGCACTGGTGTAAGGGACTCAAGGTGCAGAGCAATGCAGAATCTGCCTAATTATACCTAGTCTAGGCCACCAGCCACCCTGGAGCTTCACAGCCAGTCCAGACAACAGGTGGCATCTTGCTTTCTTCCACACTTACCATACACAGAACACCTTTTCTGAGCTCATTTGCAGGACCACTACCCTTTCCATACTCAAGTCTTTAGAGACCTATTTCTGCTCCGACACCCAGAGGAAATCAGAACACTAAGCTCAAGGAGCAAGATGGGGATAGCTTTACATCCTATTGAAAAACATAGGGTCTATTTTTCCCTAATGTAACACTGTTTCATCCTGCCCCCTACACTCTGACTTTAGATTGTGGAAAAAGTCAAGGCAGAGATTCAGCCTATTTTTCTGTTTAGAAAACACCTAGCACGCTGTGGAAACAACCAGAAGTTAAGATAACGATAGTCAGCTACACAGTGCTATACATGGAATAGGCAGAGGGGGATTTCTCTTAACCCTTACTGGGATTCATTTAAAACCCTGAATTATGAGATTGGCTTACTCCTGTTTTAACATGTAGCCCTAAATATAACTGGAGCACCTAACGGTCCTTCCTACCGACATTGAATGGACAAATTATTGATCATAAATTTATCCTGTTGCCTTTTAAAATCCAGTTACAGTACTTAGTTTCCCTTGTGACTAGAGAAGTCACCAGAGCTCTCTGTGCCTCAGGTCCAGTGAGTTACAGAGATAACACTTCCTTTCTCCCACTTTGTGTCTGTCTTGTCTATTTAGACTTTAAATTTCTCAGAGCAGGACATGTCTCTGGCAATGCATAGACCGCACCTACCACCACGGGGGTCCCCAATTTCAAGTGGGGTACTACTGTAATACAAATACTTACTACATTAACCCAAATGCGTTATATGTTCCACCCTTTAGAGTTACTGCCAGACATCGACGGATGGCCTCGGAGATAGGTTGCTTCCTTTGGGTGAAGCTAGTTTAGTGTTGTCATGAACCTCTGTCAGATGCCTGCTTTCTACCTCTGATCTGAATGATCCCAAGCAAAACAGTCTGAGTTGTCAGGACACCTAGGATTCAGTCTATGCATAACTCCTGGTTTGGTGTTCCCTCAAAGCAAGGTTTCACTATGCGCTGTGCGTGAAGTACTCCTACCCAGTCAGCTAATGGAATAAGACAGCTCCATCTGTATGGCACATCCTCTGATGAGCAATGGGTCTTTAAGATGCTCTGAGTGGGTGCTCCTCTACATGTGACATAGTATTTATCATATAACATACAATGCAAACCGATGTACAAAAGTGAGGAGAACAGAAAACTAGGATAGCCTCAGAATTTAGCTTCTCGATTAACAAGGTAGACCTAGCTGAATACAGGAACACCTTGAAACAGTCAATATGGTTCAGTCTTGTAAGTACCATGATGTTCTCTCTGCATTGGAACACTTTGGAGTTACAACAACCGCATCCCCTGGCATGCCTGTAGCACATCACGTACCACACACAGACGTCCTTGCACTGATACACAAGCATTCACATTCACACCATTGGTGTGACTGCCCTGACTCTGAACAAGGCTAAGTACCACACCCACCATCACATGGTTCTGCACTGTTCAGCGCCTACATAGACAGCACACGGATGCTGGTGTAACAGCTGCAATGAGGTACTCAGTCCTCCCACTGCAACCCTGCACTGTTGCTGCGCAAGGAGGGAATAGGGTGACCAAGTGTGTGGTTTTCGACTGGAACACCCGTTGACTGTCCGGTTGGCAGCGCTGCGCAGCAGGCTGACAGGCTCCCTGCTAGCTGACGCATGGCTCCTGGGAAGCAGCCAGCATGTCCCTCCTCCAGCTCCTACACATAGGGGCAGCCTGGGGGTCCGTGTGCTGCCCCGTCCCCCACAGGCACAGCTCCCATTGGCCGGGGTGGGGCAGGGCAGGGGACAAACTAGCGCGCCTAGCAGGTGGCTGTTGAGGGGTCATGGCGCATGCCTCTTCCACTGCTGCCAGCACGCTTCTCTTTGCACTCCTTCTGTGGCTGGGCTTGAGCTGCAGCACGCTTGCCCTGTGGCAAACCCCCCCACCCCAGTCTGTCATCCCATCACTGGCACCCAGGAGTTGGAGTTATGTATCCCCATCTCTGAGTGCTGGAAATGGGGCTGCACCCCCCCCATCGCCTCCCTCCCCCCACCAACCCCTCTCCCCCCCCCCCCCCCCCCCCCGCATCCCTCTCCTGTCCCCTCCCCCCCTGTCCCCCCCCCCCCCCCCTCCCCCTTCCCCCTACAGCGCTCTCCCCCCCATCCTCCCCCCCCCCCAGAGCCATCACCCCCATGTCCCTCACCCCCCACAGGCCTACACCCCATTCACCTCCATACACTGCTGCACTCCCATTATGTCCCTGTACACCCCTGTGTCCCCCACATCCTCATGCACCTTTAGCCTTCTGCCTCCCCCTGCATCCCATCCACCCCACATACCCCCTCTCTCCTTCACTGCCCCATCACACCCCCATCCTGCTCTCATCCTGGGCCTCTTTCCCTCCCCATCCTCTCTCCTCCACCCCCGACCTTTTCCCCACCAGCCCACCCTCCTCCCTTCCCAGCTGGGCGTGTCTGTGTAGGCAAGTGTGTGCATGCACGCATTGTGTGTGTGTGTGTGTGTGTGTTATCAGTTGGGGAAAGAGACGGTAGGTCTTTGTGTAGGGAGGTGCATGTATTGCCGCATGTGTGTTTACCTGTGTGAATAAAATTTGAAGCTTAACTCTGACTTTTATTCCTTTTGCTGGCTTGTGCACAAAAAAAAAAAATGACGACATAAAATGTGTGTGTATTCATTTCATAAGTTTTTTTTAGAAGAGAAGGGAACTCTAAAAGAAATATATTATTTCTTAAAAAGTGAATGTTGTTGACTAGTAATTGCAGAAGAGGCAATGTATCATACATTCTCCCCACCTTTGTCTAGCTACATTATAAACACTCTGTTGCAGACTCTCTCTTTTTATGGGTATGATCTTAGTTGGGGTCTCTAGGCACTAAAAAACAAATTGTAATAATAAATAATGTGGCAGTATATGTGTTAGTGCATGCTAGATGTGCACACATGAATACATGTGTGTGACTGCATGTAAGTGTGGGAGTCAGTTTCTACAGATTTATTTATATAGGTATCTGGACAGGTGTGCATTTCTGTGGTTGTGCTCTATGGATTTGTATTTGGGCTTCAGGAGTGGGCCTTTAATGGCCCCATTGCAGCTGTGATAACGTGTGGTCCTAATTCCACATATAAAATTACAATAACTTTAGTGAACAAAAAACATGGAGCTGGTTACGAAAAATGGGAAGGGGGAGGGAAAGAATCATGAAAGCCTTTGTGAAATTTCATTTTTTTTAAATTACCCTTTTTGACTATTTTGCTGCCAGCTCTAGTGTCCTGTAACAAATAAAACCTGAAATTAGCATACTACATCTGCCAAAATAAATATGCCTGTTTGGACCTTGCAGTGAAAATGAGCATGTGAGCGAGGGTGGAGGAGAGCAAGCGACAGAAGGGGGAGGGGGAAAATGGAGTGAGCAGAGGTGGGGCCTCAGGAAGGGGTGGGGCAAGGGTGTTCAGTTTTTGGAATTAGAAAGTTGGCAACCCTAGGAGGGAAGGTGCTTGAGTTTATTCTTTTCACTACATTCAGTTTAATAATTCAGTTTCTTTTTCTTGTTCCACTGGGGGGTTTATTCAGCAGTTGCACTAGCAGTATTGCTTCTTGAGAGGGAGGGAACTGGTCTGGACCTGCATGTGAATTGGCAATAGAAGCCTTTCCAGGCCCTACACAGGGACACTGATTTTCTCCTGTAACATCCCACTTCCCTCCATCAGAACCCCAGAGGGCATATTGGCCTCGGGGGGAGGAGGGATGTCAGGCTGGAAGCACAGGGAGGTAAAACATTATCTGTGGTGGAGGCTTAGCCTGGCTTTAGAACAACAACATTTACCTGAACACAGGAAGGGGTCGGTTTTTCAGATGTCAGGAGCATGGCAGGTGTTCTCAGACTTGCCCTGAATGGAGGAGGGTGGGATGAGTAGAGCGGACACCTACCAGCTGCATGCAGTCCCAAGTGGGGAGTGACTTGACAGGTAACAGAGACAGTCCTCTGTGATGTCAAAGCTGTTCCTTTTTGTCATCCTGCTGTGGGACTAAGGAGACACCAAGGTTACTTTCTTAGCCACTCAGTATGGTGCACTATCAAAGTTATTTGTCTTTCTGGGGAATTGGTTCTTACCTGACCCACTGTCCAACACCCCTGGGGAGTGTAAGAGGTTCTACAGTACTTGAAATAGATCATTCTTTCCTACAGGGCTTGGTTTGTTCTTTTCTGTAGGGTTCAAATAGCCACGCCCTGTTAGTGTGTGAACAAGGACTCTAAAACTAAACTGAAATCATCAGAGAGGGAGAAATGGAAAACGTTAAAATTGCACAGGTCTATTCTAACCTGCTTGAAATGTACTGCACATTACAAAAAAAATCATATTTCTATTATAGCCTTAAAAGTAATTGCTTGGTTAGAGAGTGAATTTAAGAAACCCAGAACAAGTTATACACAGTACATGTTGGACAAGTAGTACTTCTTAAATATGCTTGTCTCAAGAGCTGAAGCTTTAAACTGACATTTTGAAAGTAAGAGGAAAAAACCCAGAGTAATCAAAGTAAGTGGGGGGATGGGGGGGAAGAACCCACCCATAGTAATCAAAATATGAGTTGTCTTTAAAAAAAAGAAAAGAAAAGAAAAGAAAAAAAGAAAGACAAGAAAACTCATTTTAAAACTATCATACAGTTGCTTTAATAATTTTTTATAGGAAAAAGTATAAATAAGGTGTTTATTGAACTTAATGATTCATTAATATGAGACTTCATCAGTCAGATTATAAAAGCACTAAAAGGAAGTCTTAAATTAGGTGCAACCTACAATTTGTAATGGGGACAACTGGCAGCCCATAGAAGATGTTTGTTTTCTAATAATAGAAAGCTGAAGGAGGCATATGGAGAAATTGAACTCAAATTTTATTTCCTATGTGCTAGAGGCACAGATGTCTCAGCAACCTCAATCTGCCAAAACCAAATGTAAGGCACAGACTCAAAATATGAGAGAGAGAGCTTGGTAGGCTTTCTATAACAAGTGTTTAATTTCTTCAAAACAGATCATTTTATGGAGCCATTTAAATGGTTATCTAAAAAGTGTGTTGGCCTAAAACCTGCAATGTATACATTAGCCTTCCCTGAAGACTAGTGCCTAGGACTATTTTTATTAAAATGAGCTGGAAAATTTTGGAGTTTCTAAAACCCCAGGTTTGAATTACTCTGAGCTCTGTGAAGGACTCTGTTAATATTATAAATTCCACCCATGAAAAATCTTGTGAAAGTTATAAGCAACATGGACGTGTCTACTGGACATATAAATTCCTTGACACTCCAGTGATTCTTGTGCAGCTGATGAAGCCTACAAGTCCTATACACAAGTGTATTACATTTTATGTCCCATGACAGAAATAGCAAAGACTCATAACACTAAATCTCAAATGGCACAGCCATTGGAATTTTTAAGCCCCATGACAGCTGGTAGAACTGCAAGTCCCATGAGAGAATAGCTATGATTGATGGTTACAAGCTCTTCAAGATGAGCTTGTAAATCCCTAGAAAGCCATAGACAGCTTGTACCACTTTCAAGTTCTGTTGTAGCAGGAGACTGAACTTGCAATGGCCATGAAAGAAATAGTTGCGGTTCATGAACTCTAGCTTCTGTGCTGGCTACGCCAGCAGGGCTTGCAGCTACAGTCGGTGGCATTTACAAGCTCTGCTTTCATGGTGGGCAAGCTGGCAGCTTGTGGGCCAGTGTGAATGGCAGATTCCACTTATGCCAGCAACACTTAAATCAAAAAATACATCCTTACCCCCCAAACTGAACTTGGAATTAAATTTTTTTTAAGTGTTCATCGCCTCATCCTTTTAATTAAGTGCAGAGGAACCTCCACACATAAATTCCTGTGTCATCTAAAAGCACTCATCAGTATAAACTGAATCTCAGACCAGTAAGAGGGTTTGCTGGTACAGCTTTACTAGCAAACCCTTTTAGGGTCGACCAGGCCTTAGTCCTGCAACAAAAACCTGGACATTCCTCATATTTTGAAGGAGAAAAATAAAAGCAGAAGATTATTTTTCCCTTAAAAATAACCGCAAAAAAAAAGCAAGCGTTCAGATTCTCTTTATACGGTATACCCTTTTAAGCTTATGTAAAGCCAGATTTTTTTCGAGAGGATCTTTGTGACACATGAAACACGTTCACATCGTTTGGACTGCAGTGCAATACAAGTGAAAGCTAATGTGACAATTTCTTCACTCTACATATTTCTGAAATTCAGTAACATTATTAACAACTAGAGGGCTCAAATTAAGCACCCTGAGAGATGGGAAAGCCACATCTGACTTTTTTCCCCCTAAGACCATACCATGCCACTGGCAAAGTCCACATTAAAACCTAGTAGTCCCTGGCTCCCAGTGGCTCATTCAGACTATAATACCACACAGTTCTCCAACATGTACTGTTTTTATTATGCTGAAGATGCAAAATCCCCCCACAAAGCCAGTTATCCTGGGAAATTTTCACTATAGCATGCCACATGTGACAGCAAGACATATGTGGTGGAAAGTCAGAATAGCCATTACACCATATGCCATTTACATGTGAAATGTTTTTGGAGGCTTCCAGAGTTTGACAAAAGCCTCAGCTATCTTTGCACCTCAAGCTTTAAAGTAAAAAAATAGGCCTAGTCATGACAGACTTAGTCTATGCAGAAAATAGTGTTCATTTGGTAATGTCAAGACATGTTTATTAACACATCCATTGCAGTTTAACTAAGCCCTGGGTAGGCAACCTTTCAGAAGTGGTGTGCCAGGTCTTCATTTATTCACTCTAATTTAAGGTTTCGCGTGCCAGTAATACATTAATGTTTTTAGAAGGTCTCTTTCTATAAGTCTATAATATATAACTAAACTATTGTTGTATGTAAAGTAAATAAGGTTTTTAAAATGTTTAAGAAGCTTCATTTAAAATTAAATTAAAATCCAGAACCACCCGGACCGGTGGCCAGGTGCCACTGAAAATCAGCTCGCATGCGGTCTTTGGCACGCATGCCATAGGTTGCCTAACCCTGAACTAAGCTATCAGGTTTGAGTGACTGGGTTTTTCTCTTTGGGATTTCTATCCGAGTACAAGTTCTGGCTGAATCCACCTCGGACATCAAAACAAAGACATGAATCATCATAAGCATCCAAATTACGTTTTCCTTCATCCCACAGACTTGGGTCCAATCCTGATGTCATAGATACAGCCCATATAATCCTATTGATTTCTGTGGGATCACACAGGGTGTAAAGCAGTGAAGAATGTTGCCCTAGTCTGATGCAGTGTCTTTGGGCTAGCCTCCATTAGAAACATAGTAAAGTGGCATGTAGGTCAATACATTTGTCAACAATGGGCCACACTTCAATCTGAGTTACGCCTCATGCAATCTCCTTGAAGGCAGTGGAACTATAGGGGTGTAACCAGGAGTAGAGTTTGGCCTATGGAATTCAGACTTGTTCTAAGGGTGGTTGGCAGCAACTTTGCAGCACTACATTTTCAGAAGTATTAGTGGTGGGTAACTCTAAGCTCCACTTCAGCTTAGATAAGCACAATATACTTTGGATGTTTGTGAGGCCTAACAGAACTTCACTTCAGTCTGGAAACCAGACTGCATATCTGGTGAAATTGGGCTTTGAGGATGTTTTTAATATATGCTGATTCTGGTTAAGTCAAAATGCTGAGAGAATAGTCTCTCTCTGCATCTCAATACAGACACAAGAGCAGATGGAGGAGGAAAAGTTAACCAGACTTACCCTGAAAACAAAAGTTTTGCCCCACATTGAGAGTTGGTTCTTATTTTAGCTCAACCCTGATTCCTTATAGACTTTTTAGCTTGCCATAACTGGATATTTAGAATTGGCTTGCACAAATAAAATGTATGAATTCTAGGACAGTACAAATGATATTTGAATTGCTTATTTGCTGTTATTATCTGATTCTGTCTGAGTGAGCATGGATGAAGAGGCTCCCATTAAGATGAAAAGAATAGGAATATATAATTGTCTACCGCAAAACTAAAATTACAAGTCATTCAGCTGGCTGTACCACAAGAGGACTACTATGGCTAATTGTGCCATTTGATACAAAAGAAAGTATCTAATCAGTCAGAAAGCAACTTCCTGTTCAGAGGTCAGGCTAATCAAACTGGGAGTCAAGTGCCATTTCTGGGTATACAAATGAGATGTCAGTTGTCATTACAAGTACCAATATGAATCAAGCCAATTTCCAGAGTTCCTTTAGAGCACTTGTTTGAAGCTGTAAGTCTTTTCCAGCATTTATTCTTATTACTTTCAAGTTACAAACAGTAAATGTCACAAAACAAAACAACCCAATATTTTGGCTATTCCGACCTCTCTAGTTTCTTTCATGTGGAAGGCATTTTCTCTTCAGCTTGTTTAAAAGTCAGAATAAGATTAGCTTGTCTTGCCCCAGAGCTCCTCTCTGGTGTAATGCAGAGTATCTTTCATTACTCCAATGCCTGAATCTGTTGAAAAAAAATAGTAAGTTTGCAGTACAAAAAAAAAAAAAAAAAGGCACTTGGGTTCCAACAATACTGTCTGTAATCTCGTTAAGTGACAACATTCCACCTGCCCCCAATCCACAAGGGTGACTCCAACTTTGAGGTAAACCTGAACAGGCCTATCAGATGTGGCAGGGAGTGTGCAGGCCTTACGACCTCAGACTTCCTGAAAGCAAGAGGGTGGGATGGGACCTCAGGAGAGCAAACAAACCATGCAATTCTCTCTCTCAAACAGCCTAGGAAACATGCACACAGATCCTGTGGACCAGACCAGGATGTGTACACGCAAGTTTGTTCCTTCCCCAGATAGGACTCAGATGGGGGGGTAGGGCGAGAGAGACTGGAAACTGGAGCTCTCAACACCTCTCACTCCACTCCTCAAGGTAGAAAATGAACTTGCTCTGAATGCTAATGAACTTAGAGAATTTTTCACTTGACCAGAGCTCAAAGAGCCGAGAATACTACATTGGCCATCAATCTAGAAGCAGTTCACTGAAGAGATTGTTGAGATATGGCACTTCTCAACTTGCTTGTTAAGAAATCTAGGTCTCTAGGAGAGATTAAATATAGCTCCCCTTAGGCATTCAAATCAGCCACTACAAAACAGGTTTTAAATTCAACCTAATTAGGTATCAGAATTGGCATCATGAAACACTAAACATCAATTATTTATTTTGAGACACATTTTATGCAAGAGACCTTGGAGTCCAAGCTCCCATTCTAGGAAACTTCTTACTTCTGATCTTTTCCCTGGCCAGGCACCTCCTTCCCCACCCCCCCACACACCCTCTCTCTCACTCTCCAGCCACACCACATGATCAGAATTAGAGAAGGTCTCGGACATTGTGCAGTCCAATGCTACAAAGCCATTTCCCCACTTCTCTATCTACTTGTTTCATCTCATTATAGTGTCCTAAAGATGGATTTATTTTTCCAGCATAGAACAAAGTCAACAGACTACAAGTTAAGTTGTGAGCGTTGTTCCCGTTAAAGCCAAATGCAGAACTCCTTAATGAGAGCAGTGTTGCTATAAGCATTTTAGATGATCCTCTACCACTATCCAATAAGCAAGGAACACCACAAGATCTTTCCACATTCTCAGTCAGTGCATTCCCCCCCATGGGCTTGATGGCACCCCTCTGCTGGTGCAAACTGCCACCCCCTCTGCTAGCTGTATTCTATAGGAGATTAATTATTGTCCTCCGCCAAGAGATCTACCAGGAAAGGCAGATTTAAGTTCTGGCCAAAGCAGCACAGGAACCCCACCAGCAGAAGCTGTCCAGGGGGGCATATCTTTAATGAGTGCTTTGCTTCTCTTGGGCACTCTGGCCACCTCCCCACTCCAGCTGGTCACATCCATTTCAAGGACTGCAGTTGCACTGTTGCCATCTCCTTCCATCCCTGCAGCTTAAGAACTGCTGGAGGAAACTAGGGAATTAACAGAACCCTTTAAGTGCACTGAGGCACAAGGCACAGCTGAATGCTTTAACAAATCCATCATGTGTGTATATTGGCTGAAAAGACACACTCCTGTTGAATTTGGCCCAGTACACACAGTAAAACAGGATATACAGATTGAATTTAGCCTTTATTTTTATTTTGGGGTTTTCCCCACTCTACCAACTCCCCCAAACCAAAACTTTTTAACAAACATTGCTAATCTTTAAATGATTCTACCCAAAACTTTTCTTACAAACTGAGCAGAATGTCCTCTAGGGATTAAGGAGGAAAGGGGAGAGCCCCTTATATATTAGTTTAAAAAAATACATTGTGAGTGACTGAATTTATTTTTCACTGTGATGTAGCAATGCAGTTGGGGAAATCAGTGGCTCTGTAGTATCCTGGGCACTCATTGGGAGAATTACACCTCCAGCCCAATCAGATTGCAGCTTTCATTCAGGCCATAGCACAGGTCTAATCATTTAGGGATTGATCCCGCAAGACACTGAGCATTCTGACGCCCCTCCAGCAAAGCACTTGATACGTTTAACTTCAAGCATATGAGCAGCCTGTTGTAGTCCATGGTTCCCATGAGCTGGGAAGTTTCTGCTTTGACACAGGCAGGTTCGACCCCCTATGTATTAACTGTTTGTATTTTTCCATGTATGTCAACCAACATTACATGAAAACCATTGAAGGGGAGTGGAATTCCCTAAGTGTAAATAAAACATTTTGGTTTAATCCAAAATAGAATCAAAGGTTACATATAATCAGGATCTCAATTTAGCTCAGTTTAACAATAAAATCCATCCTTCAGTTCGGTTTCATATCAGCATCTTTATAAGCAACCCCACTGCCTGCAAAGTAGAGAACTCAGCTATAGCATGAAAAAACCTACCTCTGGTGCTCAAAAGCACACATTTTTCAATCCAAGTGCAGTTCTTATTTTCTTTAGAGAAAAGAAATCAAATGGTCTTGAATTTCACACACCACCTGCTGAAGAAAATCAACCCCCTTTTCCTTCTCATTTTCAGTAACGGGAACAGGACAGTAAAGCAACATCAAGAGATAATTGAACAAGCCAGGTTTCCTTTGTTTCAGACCTGCCAATTACATATAATTCAGTCTCATTTAGCTGCAACTTTCCCCAACTGATAACACAAACTGCTGCTTCCACCTACCTGGTCAAGCCATAGAACAGAAAAGTCAAAACTGTGCCAAAAGTCTCCAATATTTACCTCCTTGGGAACTGAACTGACTTTAATGTGCTTGTTGTAATGGAGGCAGAATCAAAAGTTATTTTCTTCTAATGTTGAAGAAGAATTGTTATTAGAATAAAGGAAACCGTTCTAATACCCACCCCACCTTTGCTTCACTGGAGAGCTTTTATCTACAGCTTTCCCCAGGAGCCCGCCTTCCTATTAGTATTTGAAGAAATAATACACTTCATTGCACAAACAAATGCATAATGGAGAGGGATCCCAATATGGCCTAATGGGAGTTATGATCATTATATTAACACCTACAGGCCCCAGCTGAGAGCAGGGCTCCAATATTGCCAACCACAAGCATCCAAAATCATGAGTCATCCCCCTCCCCACCCCAAAAACCCACATGAGATTTAAATAAATGAAATTTGTGTTCTTCTTATTTGCCTTCTTGTTTTTCAGTCTTTATGATGAACATGTTCAAGCTTTTTTTCTGTAACCCTGAAAGCTAGAAAATGTCTTGGCTTTCATTTGAAAACAAAACAAAAAGAAGTTTCTCAGATAGTCAAGGGACTCCAGAAGATGGGGTTCCATGAAAAACACCAAATATCACAGGACTCAATAAAAATAGCATGAATTGGCACAGAGGGCCCACTCGCCAGCCAGCCAGCTCCCACAAGGCCAGGCATAGTACAGTACTCGGATTCTGGCTCCCCTATCAACAGCCCCTCCAAGCCTGCAGTGGATTGCCCCTTCTCATGAGTCAGCTCTCTGACCAGGCTGCTTAGAGTAGAGAATACAACAAACAAAAGAAGTCTGATGAGGTCATGCCAGGTCTTCAGCCCCACCCTGGACTCAACTGTCCTTACCCCTTCCATCAGGAGAGCTTTTACATTCCTGGTAGAGAGGAACCCAAGCCCTCGCTTGCCTCTGGGTTCCAGCCCAGAAACCCTGTATTAAGCAGTTAAGGTCTGCTTCCTCAGACTCACTGCTGCTTCCCTGGGCCACTTCCTACCTTCATCTGCCTCCAGACTCCTTCACAGAGAAATTCCTTCCCATGCTTGCTCTATGTAGGTTCCAGCTTCTTGACAGTTTTGGGCTCATGCAGACTTCTCTCCTCATATTCCCAGACAGCCCAATTATGCCTACTCTTTAAGTTTTTATCCCGGCTGTTGATGGTCTGCCAATTAGCTGCTGTGGGGGAGCTAGTTATTCAGTCTATTAACCCCTTAGTGAGAGACAGTCCCAAGTCCAGAGAGCCTTGGCTGGTATTTTAAAAGGACCAGTTAGGTAAATTTCAGTGGGATATGGGCATCTAACTCTTTTAGGCTCCATTGAAGATCACAGCCTAAATAAAAAGACAAAGTGTGGTAAGGAAAACAGAGGCACAGAAATTATGTGACTTGCCCAAGGTCAGACAGCAGGTCAGTGGCAGAGCTAGAAATTGACTGTAGGCCTCCTGATTCATAGCCCATTGCCCAATACATGTGACCACACTGCCTGTCTAAATAAATGCAAGGTATTATTATAGGATCTTGCAACTATGATCCAGGCATCTGTCACTTCTAGACTGGACTATTGCTGTTCTCTCTGCCACAGCTATTAGATCAGGCCAACCACAAAAGCCATCTTAGTCAACACCCAGCAGCCTGCCTCCTGAGTGGAACAAGCCACAGGGAACATACTATACCAGTGTTCCTAGATTATAAACCCAGAAAGGTATATTGTCATATTCTAGTCTGATCTCCTGTATAACACAGGAATTAATTCCTGTTTGACCTAGATTGGAGCATACAGTAGAACCTCCATCCTTAGAGGTTTTTAAGGCTCAGCTTGACAAAGCCCTGCCTGGGATGATTTAGTTGGTGTTGGTCCTGCTTTGAGCAGAGGATTGGACTAGATGACCTCCTGAGGTCTCTTCCAACCCTAATATTCTATGATTCTGTGATTCTACCTCAGAGTTATGAACATCTCGGGAATGGAGGTTGTTCGTAACTGAACAAAACACTACAGTTGTTCTTTCAAAAGTTTACAACTGAACATTAACTTAATACAGGTTTGAAACTTTACTATGAAGAAGGAAAATGCTGCTTTTAATTATCTTAATTTAAATTAAACAAGCACAAAAAGTTTCCTTACCTAGTCAATTTTTTTTAAGCTTTCCTTTTTTGTTTAGTAGTTTATGTTTAACACACTACTGTACTGTAGTTGCTTTTGGAGGGTGAGGGTGTCTCTGCTGCTGCCTGATTGCGTACTTCCGGCTCCAAATGAGGTGTGTGGTTAACTGGTCAACTGGTCAGTTCATAACTCTGATGTTTGTAACTGAGGTTCTACTGTATTTCTTAGAAAAACAGCCAATCTTGATTTTAAAAATGCCAGTGACGTACAATCCACCTCAGTCCTTGGTACATTGTTCCAGTGGCTAGTTACCCTCACTGTTAAATGTCTATGATTTATTTCCAATCTGAAATTGTCTAGCTTCCAGCCATTGGATTGTGTTATACCTTTATTTGCTAGATTGAGAAGCCCTCTGTTATCAAATTTCTGTTCACCAGGTAGGTATTTATAGACTAATCAGATCACCCCTTAATTTTCTTTTTGTTATGTTAAATTGATTGAGCTTTTTGAGTCAGTCACTATAAGGCATATCGTCTAGTCCTGTCATCATTCTTGTGGCTCTTCTCTGGACTCTCTCCAGTTTATCAACTTCCTTCTTGAAGCTGAGACACCAGAAGTGGACACAGTTCCAGGCACTCCTTCTGCCCCCATCCAACACCAGCTGGGAATCAAAGTGCTGCTCCTCGCCTTCTAACCATGATAGGCTGAGATCAGGGCCAACCTCATGATTGTCTGTCACCCCAAGAGCACTGTGGTCACAGGCACAGAAACTGGATCTAGGTATAGTAACGTAACACTATTGGGAGCAAGAGGCAGGGTATTTTCAGCACTGGGTCCTAGGTTGCAGGACGCTCTACCGGAGCGATGGGGATGTGCGCTGTTCTCACCACTTTCTGAGCATGGTGGAAGATTCACCCTGTCCCATGTGCCCCTTCACAACAACAGAAGCAAAATGTATGATGATTTAATACAGATCAAAACCTCACATACAAGTACAAGTATCTGCACTCCAGAAGGAAACTGAAGCCACTTTAATTAAATCTTGTGCCCCTCTTATTTTACTTCTCTTGAGCCTACCTAGCACAGCTACTGGTGCATTAGGAATAGCAAAGGGAGAGGTGAAATACCCATTAAAATCAAGTTAGGTTTTGGAACAGAATGTAATGGGCTATGTGACAAGAGCACCTGTATCTCAGCTTCTTCTGTCCAAGTCACAGACACTTCAGTTTCCGGCTCTTAGGCCAGCTTCAGTATTTCTATCTAGATGATTTTGCCCTTGGCCAAGTCATGAAGTCTGCCATCCCCCCTTCCACATGTGCACTGAAAGTGCTTTCAGCCTTGGCTCAGCATTTGCTGCATCTTTATGGCCCTCCTCCAGGGCTGCCCAATCACCCTCATAGCAAGACTTCACAAGTCCTTCTGATCCCTTCCTCAGATCTTCAGGTCCCAGCCGCCTCCAACTAGGGGAGCTCTGCCAGACCCATTCCAAAGCCTGGGCCTTCTGGAGAGACCTCCCCAGCTCCTTCCTAGCTCTTAATCTCTGCTAGGCCTTTCTGGCTGTGTAGAAGGGTTGACTCATCCCAGCACACCCTCTCATGGCCGGGCATAGCATAGCAGCTCTCCTCCCATCTAGCGCCTCTTGCTGATGGTTGCTCCAGTCCGGCAGTGGTCTGCCTTGTCTCATGACTCAACCCTCTGACCGGGTCACATTTTAGTCCCACAACAATTCAGCATCCTCACAAAGGTCTTCAGCACCAACTCTGGGCCCTGTAGTCCTTACAATCTCTTATCTCAGGGCTGTCAAGAGTCCTTATCCCCTTATGCCAGGGGCTTCATACCACCTTCCCTGGTGGCTTGTAGGGGAACTCAGGCCTTCCCACTACACTGGGTTCCAGTACAGCAACCAAGGTTTGCTCCATCATATTCCTTGCTGCTGCCTCTCTGGACTTCTTCCTACCGTAGCCCGTCAGCAGGCCTCTCCCATAACCCCTCTACATTCACCCTTCTTTTAGGGCCAGGATTCACAGGGCTCTCCCCTGGAATCCACCACTAAATCCTAAGATGAGGATATAGACTTAAGACAACTTCTGCCACCTTGGGCTTAGTCTTTCATGCCTCTAAGGGTATATCTACACAACAATAAAACGTCCATGGCTGGCCCCTGTCAGCTGTCTCAGGCTCACAGGGCTCAAGCTCTGGGGCTATGAAATTGCAGTGTAGACATTTGGCTCAGGCTGGAGCCTTGGTTCCAGGACCCTCTCCCCCTCAGTCAGTCCCAGAACCCAAGCTCCAGCCTGAGCACCTACAATGCAATTTTATAGCCCCGCACCCCAAGCCCCTTGAGCCCAAGTCAGCTGACATGGACCAGCCATGGGCATTTTATTGAAGTGTACACATACCCCTGAGAGGTGTTCAGTGGAAGAACTTAAGGGTATCTCCCCAGAAGTCTAGATCCTGCCCTATTATCAGGGCTCCTCATTACCAGAGCCTGCTCCCCCTTCCCAGTCTCCCCATTTTCTAGTCCCAAAGAGCATCTAAAGAGTTCTTCACTCACTCTCCCTGCAGCCTCCTTCTAATCTGTGAGTGCCTTCCTTAGGGTATGTCTACACTACGAGAGTAGTTCAATTTTACTTAAAGCGAATTTGTGGAACCGATATTACAAAGTCGAACGTGTGTATCCACATTAAGGACAGTAATTCGACTTTGTGAGTCCACACTAACGGGGCAAGCATCAACATTGGAAGTGGTGCACTGTGGGCAGCTATCCCACAGTTCCCGCAGTCCCTGCTGCCCCATTGGAATTCTGGGTCGAGCTCCCAATGCCTGCTGGGGCAAAAAATGTGTTGAGGGTGGTTTTGGGTAACTGTCGTCATTCAACCCTCCCTCCCGCCCTCCCTCCGTGAAAGCGCCAGCGGGCAATCAGTTCACACACTTTTCTGGTGATTGACAGCGCGGATGCCACAGCACTGCGAGCATGGAGCCCGCTGCGATCATCGCTGCAGTTATGGCCGTTGTCAACACCTCGCACCTTATCATCCACCTTTTTCAGAGGCAGATGCTGAGAAATCGGGCGAGCAGGCTACGGCAGTGCAGTGAGGACATTAAGTCTGAGAGGGGCACAGACCTCTCGCAAAGCACGGGACCCCGCACCGTGAACATCATGGTGGCAATGGGTCATGTTGATGCTGTGGAACGGCGATTCTGGGCCTGGGAAACAAGCACGGACTGGTGGGACCGCATAGTGCTGCAGGTCTGGGATGAATCACAGTGGCTGCAAAACTTTAGGATGCGTAAGGGAACTTTCTTGGAACTTTGTGAGTTGCTGTCCCCTGCCCTGAAGCGCAAGGACACCTGGATGCGAGCAGCTCTGACTGTCCAGAAGCGAGTGGCCACAGCCCTCTGGAAGCTTGCAATGCCAGACAGCTACCGGTCAGTCGCGAATCACTTTGGAGTGGGCAAATCTACCGTGGAGGTTGCTGTGATGCAAGTAGCCAACGCAATCTTTGAGCTACTGCTCTCAAAGGTAATGACCCTGGGAAACGTGCAGATGATCATAGATGGCTTCGCTGCGATGGGATTCCCAAACTGCGGTGGGGCTATAGATGGAACTCACATCCCTATCCTGGGACCAGACCACCAGGCCAGCCAGTACATTAACCGAAAGGGCTACTTTTCAATGGTGCTGCAAGCACTGGTGGATCATAGGGGACGTTTTACCAACATCAACGTCGGATGGCCGGGCAAGGTTCATGATGCTCGCGTTTTCAGGAACTCAGGTCTGTTTAGACGGCTGCAGGAAGGTATTTACTTCCCGGACCACAAAATAACTATTGGGGATGTGGAGATGCCTATAGTGATCCTCGGGGACCCAGCCTACCCGCTAATGCCCTGGCTCATGAAGCCCTATACTGGCACCCTGGACAGTGAAAAAGAACTCTTCAACTACCGGCTGAGCAAGTGCAGAATGGTGGTGGAATGTGCTTTTGGATGTCTGAAGGGGAGATGGAGAAGCTTACTGACTCGCTCTGATCTCAGCGAAACCAATATCCCCATTGTTATTGCAGCTTGCTATGTGCTCCACAATCTCTGTGAGAGCAAGGGGGAGACCTTTATGGTGGGGTGGGAGGTTGAGGCAAATCGCCTGGCTGCTGATTACGCCCAGCCAGACAGCCGGGCGATTAGAAGAGCCCAGCGGGACGCGCTGTGCATCCGGGAAGCTTTGAAAGCTAGGTTCCAGAGTGAGCAGGGTAACCTGTGACTATTAAGTTTGTTTAAACAGAAGCTGAACCTGCCCCCGTTTCTTTACCCAGTTAATGTTGACTATCCTCTCCAGTTACCAACTCCCTTCCCCCCCTTCCAACATACCTTTAAAAATAAAATAAATGAAACTTTGTTCATGAACACCATTTTCTTTATTAAGGATTTCGTGGTAAAGTGTTGAAACTGGGACGCAGACTGTGGTGGGGAGCGGGTGTAGTGATGGAAAGGACGCTTCTAAACTCGAGGAATGACAGGCTCCTGCTCCTAGAGCGGTCCGCAGTGGTGGACTGGTTGTTTCAACGGAGCCTGCCACCCCTCCTTTTCGGGACTTTGTGTATGGGGGCTATGTGACTTTGTGGCGGGGGAGGGCGGTTACAGATCCCCTGCTGCGTGGCTCTGTCATCCAGGCTAAGGACCGCTGCATAAGATCTGTTTTTCGCCCTCCCCCGCCACAAACTCACATAGCCCCCCCACACACAGAACATGAAAACCACCTCCCAGACTGACCAGTGTGCCTAGTGACTGCAACGTGTATGTGACCTTCTGCTGAACCTGCCCCCGTGTCTGTACCCTGGTAAAGGTGACTGTGCTCTCCAATTACCAACCCCCTTTCCCCCCTTCAAACACACTCTCCTCTAAAAGAACATGATGGAAACAGTAATTAACAGAAACGTATTTTTTACTAACAACTGCACAGTTAGGGGATGAAACTGGGATGGGGGCTTGGGTGAGGTGCTTTTGGAATGAAGGAAAGGACTTATCAAATCTTTGGGAATGAGAGCCTTCTGCTACTTGAGCAGTCTGCAGGGGTGGAGTGACAGTTTTCATGGCCCCTGCCGCCTCTCCTTCTTGGGACTTTGGGTGAGGTGGGTATGGGACTTTGTGGCGGGGGAGGGCGGCTAGAGATAGACTGCAGCGGGGCTCTGTCCTCCTGCCTCCGGTCCTGCAGAACATCTACAAGGCGCCGGAGCGTGTCCGTTTGCTCCCTCATTAGTCCAAGCAGCGTTTGAGTCGCCTGCTGGTCTTCCTGCCGCCACCTGTCCTCCCGTTCGCTGTGTGATCGCTGGTATTGCGACATGTTCTCCCTCCACTGGGTCTGCTGTGCCGCCTCAGCTCGGGAGCAGCCCATAAGTTCTGAGAACATCTCGTCCCGTGTCCTTTTCTTTCGTCGCCTGATCTGCACCAGCCTCTGGGAGGGGGATGCCGGGGTAGCTCGGGAGACACTCGCAGCTGTGGGATGGGAAAAAGGGAGTGAATTCCTCACAGAGATATAGTTTTGCGAACAATGAATATAGTCTCTCTGTGAACAAGACCATGCACAGTACCTATCACATGCGCACTCAGTACAAGGTCGAATTTTCGGCCTTCCCATTGAGTGCCTGGGGTCTTGCTGTACAGATCACACAAGCGGGGCCGGACAACGGAATTCGGCTAGCAGGCGGACATGGTAAGCCGTAGACTTTTGGCTGCTTAAAGCTTAATTTATAGCAGTGCCCTCCTTTCACGTTCCAAGCAATGCTCCTAGCGTTGGCCAGTTCCTGCTGCCGGCAATCCGGCCAGCATGAACTCTGCCCCTGTCCCACCCCCCTCACGGCTGTCCCCGGGAAAGATCCCTGCATGCTGCCCCTGTCCTGCCTCCACCGCGTGGCTGTAAACCGCCGGTTAGAGTTATGTAAAGGAACAGGCAATCAGTCCCTATACTAACATTCCCCTAATTCAAAGCAGGTCACCATGAGTGATATCACTCTGATGAGGATTTCGGAGACAGAGAAAGACCGCATGCTGCGTGAATGCCAGCAAACACCAGGGCCATATGCCGCCATGCTTTGTGAGGCAATGATCCCGGAGTACTTGCTGCTAGCCTGGCGTGGAAAAGTTTCCTACCATGGAGGACGCAATAAGGCCGTTCTCCCCAGGAACCTGATGCAAAGGCTTTCACAATACCTCCAGGAGAGCTTCGTGGAGATGTCCCAGGAGGTTTTCTGCTCTATCCCCGTACATATTGACAGAATTTTCCAGTAGCTGCACTGGCAAGGACTAAAAACTAAAGCGCCTAGGGCAAACTAATCATGAAAAACCCATTGTTAAGATACCATTCCTATTCTGTTCAAAATAAATGTTTAAAACACTTACCTACTGATCCTTCCCCTGATTCACGGTCCGGGTTACCGCCTTGGGAGGGTTGGTAGGGGATCTCCGTGAGGGTGATGAAGAGATCCTGGCTGTCGGGGAAATCAGCGTTGAAAGCGCTGTCGACTGCCTCGTCCTCCTCATCTCCTTCCTCATCTTCCCCGTCCGCAAACATCTCCGAGGAAGCGGCCGTCGACAATACCCCATTGTCAGAGTCCACGGACAGTGGTGGCGGCCGCACCTAGAATGGAATGCAGTGCCTCGTAGAAACGGCATGTCTGGGGCTGGGATCCGGAGTGTCCGTTTGACGCTTTGGTCTTCTGGTACCCTTGTCTCAGATCCTTGATTTTCACGCGGCACTGCGTTGCATCCCGGCTGTATCCTTTCTCCGTCATGGCTTTTGAGATCTTCTTGTAGATCTTCACATTCCGTTTTTTCGATCGCAGCTCTGAAAGCACGGACTCATCGCCCCACACAGCAATCAGATCCAAGACTTCTCGATCAGCCCATGCTGGGGCCCTCTTTCTATTCTGGGATTGCATGGTCACCTCTGCTGGAGAGATCTGCATCATTGCCAGTGCTGCTGAGCTCGCCACGATGTCCAAACAGGAAATGAGATTCAAACTGCCCAGACAGGAAAAGGAATTCAAATTTTCCCGGGGCTTTTCCTGTGTGGCTGGTGGCTGGTCAGAGCATCCGAGCTCAGACTGCTGTCCAGAGCGTCAACAGAGTGGTGCACTGTGGGATAGCTCCCGGAGCTATTAGCGTCGAATTCCATCCACACGTACCCTAATTCGACATGGCCATGTCGAATTTAGCGCTACTCCCCTCGTCAGGGAGGAGTACAGAAATCGATTTAAAGAGACCTCTGTGTCGAAATAAATAGCTTCGTTGTGTGGACGGGTGCAGGGTTAATTCGAGTTAACGCTGCTAAATTCGACATAACCTCCTAGTGTAGACCAGGCCTTAGAGTCACCACCCACCTTCTGCCCCAGGTAGGCTTACTCTTTAATTAAACCTGGCCCACCCTTCAGGTGCCACCAGGTAACAGAATCATAGAAGTGTAGGACTGGAAGGGACCTCGAGAGGTCATCTAATCCAGCCCTCTGCACTCAAGGCAGGGCTAAGTATTAGACCATCCCTGACAGGGATTTGTCTAACTGGTTCTTAAAAAACTCCAGTGATGGAGATTCCACAACCTCCTTGGACAATTTATTTCAGTGCTTAGTTAGGAAGTTTTTCCTAATGTCCAACCTAAACTTCCCTTGCTGCAATTTAAACCCATTGCTTCTTGTCCTATCCTCGGACATTAACGAGAACAATTTTTCTCCCTCTTCCTTGTAACAATCTTTTATATACTTGAAAACTGTTATCATGCCCTCCCTCAGTCTTCTCTTCTCCAGACTAAACAAACCCAATTTTTTCAATCTTCTCTCATAGGTCATGTTTTCTACACATTTAATCATTTTTGTTGCTCTCCTCTGGACTTTCTCCAATTTGTCCTCATCTTTCCTTAAATGTGGCACCCAGAATTGGATACAATATTCTAGCTGAGGCCTAATCAGCACAGAGTAGAGTGGAAGAGTTACTTCTCGTGTCTTGCTTATACCATATACGTGGGAGACTCCTGCTAATCCATCCCAGAATGGTGTTTGCTTTTTTGCAACAGTGTTACATAATTCACCTATCAGGCTCATGTTAGTCTTTTCATTGCCTGTGTGGGGTAAGCACCCCATCACAACCTGTCTCCTAGGCCTTGTCCTTAGTTTGCTGTAGAGAGTCTGCCACCACCCATCTGGAGCTGTAAAAGAGAGCATTCCTGCTCCCCATGGGGCTCTCCCTCCTCTTGAGGGACTGAGCAGTTTCCATCTTATAGGGAACACTGCCTCCAATCTACAGTTAACATGATGCTTGGTCACTTTATCCTGACCACTATCACCTGGGAGACATAAGTAGGCACAAGCGGGGCTGGGCCCAGCTCCCTTATAAGGACAGCCCACCCTGTCACAGGCCAAAATACATGAAACTCTAATTTTCATATAAAAGAACAAAATTTATAATAATTTAATAATCTCCCACATGCCTATTATCAGGAAAGACGCTCGATTCAAATTACCAAGAGAATTAAAAACAATTAACCAAGTACATCATTATTCTGCAAGGTGATAAAATCTATTGTATCTGTGAAATCATCTAAATCCAGGCTTGAGAACCAACTTCCGTGGCAAAGAAAAAACATCCATATTCTGAGGGTTGGAATCTTTAGAATAAAATTCAAGGGCAGCTCCAGCTAATACAAGGCAAGTAAAAATGAAGAGTAAGTGAGGCTCTCAGCGATTCCCTGTGGTCTGCAACAATACTATTATTTGACTTAAGTATTGCCATTTCTTAACTTTCTTCCAAATTTTGCAGGGTCATTTTACTTAATTGACCACTGCTAGTTTATTTTATAAAGCCTAAAATAGAATTATAAAAAGGGAAGACTTTCTACTACCAATTTCTGATCACACGTAAAGGAAAGTCAAATGCAAATGAAAAGGCAATACCTGAAGCTTCATTATTACAAGGAACTATATTTAACAGTGAATTTAATTTCATGTCCTGATTAGGTGTGTGCTTATATTTGTTGTCATGCATATTTTCCCCAGCATGTGTGAGGGAAAACAAAACCAAAAAAGCACTTGTCCTATTGATTCATTCTGTTCTCCTTTCCTGGAATAGAACATAACATTCAGGGTTTCCCATGATTAGTATTATGATTAAATAGCATAGAAAATAAGTGTAAGAAATCTGTTTAACTTGATGATGCATAAATAAAAGTTCTGCCATAATATGTTAATAAATGCAATCCTATATCATTTTAACAAAAAAAAAAAAATTGGGTCAAATTGTCTGTAGGTATAAACTGGTGCAGTCTCATTATAGTTAACAGGGCTGTGCCAATTTACAACCTCAGAGGATTTGGTTTTTAAACACACACACACACACACACACCCTTTGCAGGATTGCCCCTCTGTGCTCCAGTTCAGCAAAGTAGCGAAGCATGTGCATAGGTATGTCCCTATTCAGCAAAAAACTTAAGCACGTGCTTAACTTTAGGAATGTGCTTTGCTGAATAGGGATGGATTGTTCAATCAGGGTTTCAGGAACTAACTGTTTCACATATTGATATATATTGAAGGCCCAGGATAACAGAAAGTTATCTGATAGTTATGACACAAGGCCTAGAAAATCAGCTTGAGCAATGCAGAAATAGACGGTTCCTTTTATTGAATTGGCCACTGTCCTTTGACTTAATAACGTGAGATATTGGTATAAGTTACAGGCCCTAATACTAATGGTACAGTGTTTTATTGCTGGCCTGGTGGGAGCACAGTTTGTATGTGCATTGCACTGGATAGTTTTGTACTATGTACAGAAATTATATATACCAGAATCACATTTCTGCAACCACCCCCCCCAAATGTGGTACACACCTGCATGTGTGCATCATGCACCACACCTGGTAAAACTCAGCTAAGTAAGGTTTCCACTTACATTTCCAGGGGGTTGTTAAATGAAACAATAGATTTTATTGGATTTCAAACTGTGCTGGTACCTCGGTTATGAATCAAAGCTTCAAAACAACACCCACATTTAATGGAATAATAGTAATAAAAATGCATTCATTATAACAGCATTGTCTGCAGAAGACTGTGGTAGCATCATACGTGGAAGACTTAGCAATTTCTTTCTATGGAGTTGTATATTTCAGTCACATGAGTGAGGAAGTGGAATTGAATAGAATTTACTCTAATTTGACTTGTAAAAGAGGAGATTCATTTCTGAAATGGCACATAGTTTTAGAGATCTCCCCCTCTGCAGGGCTGTATATTTCAATCATCAGAGACAGGGAAGGGAATTGAACACCATTTGCTTTCTATTTTTCATTTCCAATTTTATTTTCAAAAGAGGAAATTCAATTCAGGAATGTCTCCATGTGAAGAGGTTTCAGAGTAGCAGCCGTGTTAGTCTGTATCCGCAAAAAGAACAGGCGTACTTGTGGCACCTTAGGCCTGGTCTACACTAACACCCCAATTCGATCTAAGGTACGCAACTTCAGCTACGTGAATAACGTAGCTGAAGTCGACATACCTTAGTTCGAATTTACCGCGGTCCACACGCGGCAGGCAGGCTCCCCCGTCGACTCCGCGGTACTCCTCTCGCTGAGGTGGAGTACCGCAGTCGACGGCGAGCACTTCCTGGTTCGAATTATCGCGTCCAGACCAGATGCGATAAATCGAACCCGGAAGTTCGATTGCCAGCCGTCGAACTACCGCGGTAGTGTAGACATACCCTTAGACTAACAAATTTATTAGAGCATAAGCTTTCGTGGGCTACAACCCACTTCTTCGGATGCATATAGAGTGAAACATATATTGAGGAGATATATATACACACATACAGAGAGCATGAACAGGTGGGAGTTGTCTTACCAACTCTGAGAGGCCAATTAAGTAAGAGAAAAAAAAACTTTTGAAGTGATAATCAAGACAGCACATAACCACACTGAATGTTTAAATGTGAAGACAGCACATAACCACACTGATCTCTGGATCAGGCTGTACACTACAGGCATCAGGAGAAAGAATTCCACTCTTTTGCAGCAAAGCAAAAAAAAAAAAAAGAGGCATTGTAGAAAATGAAGCTCACAATTCACGTCCCCCTTCCTACCTTGTGTTGGCCATTAGAGGCAACATGTTGGGGGACTGGACTTGGTAGACTGGTGAATATCAACAACTAACAGACACAAGGGCCTCAGTGGCCACAAAAGTTAATACCATTCTTCTTACTATTAGGTCTTTGATGTATGTCTCAAGAATGTAAAGACCCATTCACTGGGTTCCTATTCAGCCCTCTCATAATGGAAAGATCAGGCTGCACTAGCTTATGGCTTAAATGATTAGCTGCTAAAAACCATGATTTAAACAAGCAGATCACATATGCCACCCACCCCCCAGAAGACCGCTCTGGGCCATCATGCTGCATGTGGTATCTACAGTTGTGACAATCTGCAGATGCTCAGTATGCAATGTCTTTGCAAGTCTACCTGTCTTTGCACATTATGTTGGAAGTGAGAATATAGTAAGTGTGTGATAAGTCTGCGCAAGCAAATAAGGAGCCTGCAAGAAAAAGAGCTAGACAGATTCTAAATGCTAGCTTTCTTTAAAAGAGTTCATGTGCTAATTATGCAAATTAGCCACTCAGAGTGTGCTTGCAATCTTTAATGATAGAAATATATTTTGGACTGGAAAGAGTCATTTGAGCATTTCTTCCAAACACAGCTATTTTTGTGTAACACTTTTTTAGCTGGGCTGATGGGGGCCTCAGCGCTTTGGATAATTGTCACTGTAACTTAAAGGATTCACTAAATTCTTACCTCTTCCTCCCTCTGCCCCACATATACACACAAGGGTAGGGAAGAGAACAGCAGTGTCTAACGTGTGCTGGGACTGAGCCCTAGCACTTCTCTCATTACAAATTAAGATGTGGGGAACAGCCATGGGTCAGGGAAACAGTAGCTTACCTGAGCAATGCTAATCTGCATCCTGTGGTTGCTAGATGATTACTTGCAGGTATTCCTGATATACCGCAAGGGTAACTTTCTCTGCACCTGATCCCCACGCAGTTTAGTAGGGAAGTCAGAGTAGGACATAAGTTAATGTCCCAAGCCACTCTGTTCACATCTTTCCCCCATTTCTGTGGGAGGGTATGGGGGGGGCATAGAGATGTCCACAGAGGTACACAAACTGAGTGGACATCACAGAGAATGTCTCTGGACCAGGCCATGGCTGGTTGTGGTGCAGAGGTAGAACAAAAGAGCCTTCCCCACGTTGTCTCACTATGCAAGACACAGCACCTTGCCTTCCTGGGTGCAATAAATGCTCCATGCTAGTGCTCTTAGGATGCTAGTGACATCAGAGGCAGGCCGTGCTCCACTGTGGAGCTAGCCAGCCATATAGGGAAGCACAGACTGCACCCTGCTCTACTTCTGCATGCCTGGGAGATCCAGGAGGCATCCTTGTTGCCTAGTACTCCTGCTGTGATGATTCAGGTCTTCCTCTCCCCCAAGGCAGGGCTGTAGATAAGGCCATGATATGCACATGGCCCATCTTGATATGCATGTGGCCTTCTGCGGGGTGGAAGGTAGTGCAGGATTGGGACCTAGATGCAACAATTAAATATACACTAGATATATGTATGGGTGAAGTACAGAAACCAACATAGAGCTTGTGTGCGCAGGCTGGAGTCTAAACATATGCCTGGAATGCAGATGTATATTTTTATTTAGTGTAATGCAGTAAACATTTAATTTTATGGTAATAAAATAGATGGTAAGTATGTCTAATATAATATATTCTTATGAAACCATAAATGACGAGTCATAGTGTAAACTGGTGGCCAGAGGCAAGGCTTGGGGAGGAATGCCCTCCCAGATTACTCAGTCACATGGTGTGGCTGGGCCTCCTCCCTGCGGAGCAGCTGAGCCAGCGAGCTGCACCAGGCATGGAGAGGCAGAGCTCTGCATGGAGAGGCAGGAGGGGCTGTTGCTTAAGCTCTGCCAGGAGAGGCAGAGGAACAGGTGCGAGCTGCATGGAGGGGCTGCTGCTTTCCAGGAGGGGAGGAGCTGCTGGGGGACAGGGGACATGACTCAAGCTGTTTTAGGGTTGTGTTTCTCCCCCTCTCCCCCACCCCTGTCAGCAGGCATGGGTTGTCTATGCTGGTGGCTGATCCATGAGCGGGAAGGCAAAACTCACACTCCTAATAAATGCACAGCTCCAGGTTCTTCGCTCATGAGTTTTCTTTATTCACTTAAAAAACAAAGATTCAAAGTGACTCAACCCAACCTGAAGAATTTCACTGTCCCTCTGGGTCTTGTCTTTACTCTTGACTCCAGGGCTTCAGAGCCCTCCCCACCTGAGGCTCCCCTCACCCCCTTTTCAGGCCATCTGACTGTCAGGTGCAGAAAGCCCATATGCAGGTCCTTCCCTGACCCTGGGTCTCTCCTGACCACTCTCTTGTTTAAAAGGCAGGAAGCCTTCTATGCCATTTCCTGTAGGGCACATGACTAGGAGCAGGCATGTAACCTGCAACTACAACTCCGGGCTGTAAATGGTCAAAGGGAAATAACAGGCACACTGGGACACCCACATGCGCCTGAGGCCCAGTGCCCTGTTAGTCTGCGTTTGCTAGTATAATCAATATTAACTAGTATTTAGTTTAGTTCTAAAACAGATTCAGCCACAAAAGTGAAGTGATTGAAAGTGAACATTCATATGATAAATGTTAATAACAGCGAGCCAGATTCCATTCTCACACCAGTGAAAGTTATGTAGGGTTACCATACGTCCGGATTTTCCCGGACATGTCCAGCTTTTTGGTCCTCAAATCCCCATCCGGGGGGAATTGCCAAAAAGCCGGACATGTCCGGGAAAATAGGGAGGGGTCTTGGGGCTTGGGTCCGGGCTGGAGCCGCTGGGGCCGGCGGTGCTCAGCCGCAGGCCGGAGCTGCTCGGCTGGGGCTGGTGCCCCGGGGCCTGAGCCGAGCTGGAGTCGCTAGGGCCGGGGGTGCTCGGCCAGGACCGGCGCGCTCGGCCGGAACTAGGGCCGGCGCCCCAGGGCCCGAGCCGGGCCGGGCCGGAGACGCCGGGGCCAGAGCCTCTTGGCCGGGCCGGCCGGCTGCCAGAGGGAGCCACTCGGCCGGGGGGGGGGCCGGACTGGGCCGCGCCTCCTCACACACCCCCCCGCCACCGCCCAGCCCCAGCCCCAGCTTACCTGCTGCCTCCCTGTTTCAGGCTTCCCGCGAACATTTGATTCGCGGGAAGCAGGGGCGGGGGAGGAGCAGGGGGCAGAGCGTTCAGGGGAGGGGGCGGAGTTGGGGACGGGACTTTGGGGAAGGGGCGGAGTTGGGGTGGGGCTGGGGCCCTGTGGAGTGTCCTCCTTTTTTTTTTTTATTAAAATATGGTAACCCTAAGTTATGAGTTACTCCACCAAAGTGACTTGAGTTACTTAAGTTTCACAGCACAGTGGACTCCGCTCCAGGTAATGCAGAAATTGGAATCCTCTCAGAATATACTATGAAAAACAAGAAACTGAAAAAATATTACTGTTCCCTCAATGCAGCACTAAAGAGGTTTTTTCCCCTGAAATTCAGTTGACTGTACCACCAGTGACACCATTAAAACTCTCAGCACAGTAATTAGGACAAAGTTTTCTGGCTGCAAATTTCCTAAACCTCAACTAAAATGAGCAGTTAACCCCTTAAGCAACAGTTACTTAAGTTGTAAGTCCTGAAGACCTACTTGGAGTTCCAGCACCTGGCCCTCCTCTCAGCAGTGAGTGAGAATTTGCATGGAGGTGCCTTCTCTCTGCACATCACAATAAGGCTGCCTCTGTGGATCTAATCACCATCTGCTGCTATGGCCTACTCCATTTTCCATGCCCAGCCTTGGGCTCTGGCTTAATAGGTCAAGCTGTATAATCTCTTACTGCAAGGACTCCACTCCTATCATCACTACAACCAAAACCCCACCACCTAGCTTCTCTACAGGTTATGCTGGAGGGAAAGGAACTTCTACCTGCCCCTCTATTGTACAGTCTTTCTTCTGACTACTTGAGGCAAGCCTATCCTTATGTCTATGAACCTCACAAGATGCTCCAAGCGAAGGCAACATATTCCAGCATCTGGGCCAAACCACTCCCTAGCTAAAATCCTTTCAGATCCCAAAAATGAGATCAGTTAAAGCCAATGCAACTGAGCTCAGATCACGATGCTCTTATCCCTATAATATCATGAACGCTCTTACCTTTCTGGAATGAGTCCCCACTTATAGTACATACCTGACCACAGGTTTCACGAGCAAACTTGAGAATGGGAGTATGAATCGAGCCACTGATGGGAAGGCAAACCACGAAATCCCACCTCACCCTTAAAAAGCTTCCCCCAGGTAATCACTGAGATGGGTGGGTTCATGCCCATCAATCAAAAGCCCCTGAAAAGTCATGGTGGAAGGTAGGGTGCCAGCCAGGCCAGCTGTCTTTGACCTCTGTCGACTTCCCCCCAGGGCCTGGACCCTCTGGAAGAGTTATAGGATCAGTAATCTCTGGAGAAGACCCCTGCTGCTGAGCTGAGTAGATCCCACTACTAGGGGGGTTGGATTGCAACCTTGAAGTGGGGTCCCTAGTGGGAAACAAGCAATAAAACAAAGATGAAGCACCAAATACGCTACTAGTGTAAATTGGCACAGCTTCATTGACTTCAGTGGAGTTGTGCCACAGAGAATTTGGCCCATCATATTTAAAATTATTCATTTAAAACTGCTCTTTAACTTTCAAGCACCCTACCCTATAAAAGTGTAATTATAAAAGGCATAACTATTTTAATCTTTTAAGAAATTAATTTCACATACCGGAGTTAAGTGCTTTGGGTTATTTTATACGCTTTGCCTTAATTATCTACGTTGCATTCGTAATAGAGTGCCATGAAAGGTGTATCTGTGAAATAATAAATCTAAAGTATCAGGGCAAATTATGTATTTTGGAAGTATGTAATTAATTGTAGTTTCCAGGGCAAAGGACCATAGCAGCTATTTAAATTCTAATTTACATTAAAACGAATAGAGTTAATTGCCTGTCCACAACAAATAAAAGAGAAATATGTAGCTTGGAAGGCAGCCACAGAGTCTCCAATCAATATAAATCTGATGTGCCTCTTTGTAGCTGAGACACATTACATTTTAATATCACATTCAGCAGTCTAGGAATATTGCTAGGAGTACAGGTCATTCAAATATGACCACTCAAGATGTGGAAGCCCAAGATAATAAGGGTCTGGTGTGCCCACGTTCAGAGAAAACAAATTGTTAGCATCACAGATCATTCTATAAACACAAAGAGAGCTGCATCTTCTTAGGGTTATCATAATATGTTAAATCTTATATACATACACACATTATGGTCATCTCTTTGTGCATGTTAAATTAGATAAAAACAAATACTCTTTCACTACAATCTTCCAGCAATACTACTTTATTTCTTAGAATTCAGAATAGTAATACTCAAGAACCCTAAAACACAGAGAAAGAAAACAGGCTGCTCCTAAGACAGCAAGTTACAACTCAAACCACCTTGTTTGAAGCTGGCTTTTTTCAGTGTGACTCTGATTTCGTGCTTCGCTACAGAGCCCCTGTCCTATAATCAAGACAAGAAAACACCCCCACTTCTAAAATGATAGCTTGCAATTCAAGCACAGTCCTCAATATACCCTATAATATATATAAATAAAATATTCTTATCCTCCATTACTCCTGGCAATGAGACTATTTGAAGGAACAGGGAGTACTCATTTGAGTTTGGATTGGAGAATTAAGCTCTATTTAAGTTTGTTACAAACCTATTTTGTGACACCGTGGTTGACATGGTGTCAATGTTTCATTTTCAAATACAGACCACTGTTAGCTTGGGTCTGACATGGGTCTATGAGGGGGACAGAGGGTGCAGTAGGGTGGGGAACTCGGCCTGTGAAGGCCACAACTATCACATGAGCCCAAGACCCATCACCAAAATCCCAGGTCTTTTACCTCTGGGAGCTGTTCATTTTATTCCTTGACCACACTGGAAACCAGCCACAAGTTGTGATGAATAAATACCAGCAGCCCAGTACATCACTTAGGTACTAAGTGGATTCCTACTTAACCCACTGTGGCTTGGAGGTGCTGCAAGGAAGGCAAAAAACCACCCTAGTCCTGTGCCAATTGGCCTATGGGAGAAAAACATTCCTTCCTTACCCCCCTAAACAGGCAATCGCCTAGACCCGCAACATCTATCAGACTGAGTTCCCATTCCTAGTTCGGGTGTGTAGGGTGGGCTGCTGGAACAGAGCTGAAAGAGGCACTGGGCTAAATCCTGGAAGCTGGGGAATGCTGGCCAAGCAGCATCCCACTCTCCCCGAGGGCCAACAGATGTTACCTATTGTCTCTGGGCACCTTTGCTACTAGGGCTGCCCCCCTTTCACTGTCAGCTCCATCAATTTCCCCACCTGTTGATGCAGAAGGGTGACATGGTCATCTCAGCTGAAGCCAGTAACTTCAGAGGCAGAAGCAACTTAAAAGGACGCTAGGGGGAAATGTTAACTAAAATTTTTCACCCCTCTCCCCAAAAGATGCGTGTCCTGTTGGTTTCAGATCAAAACTTATTTTACTCAAATATTTGTCACATCCAGCCAAAATTTAGGATAGAATTATTTGAAAACTAGTGTGTAGTCATGTACTTAAAAGACTATAACATAAGGAGTAGAGTTAAGTTTCCATGAGTATATATCAGCAAATACGGCAAATGTGTTGGGCAACTCCCCTTGTTTTCCCCGTGGTTTTCCTAAGGTATAACTCAGTGTGGAATTTAGCTTAGACAACATTCAGACTTTCAAGATGCCAATAGCCCTGTGACCCTAAAGGCCAAATTCTGCCTTTACATGCATGCCTGCCACAGAACAGTGGCTAAATTCAATTCCTGCCTTTGTCTGTGTGATTTGGGGCAAGTACTTAACGCCCACTCTACCTAGGTTACCCAGCTATAAAAGGGAAATCAAACTTCTGTACTTCATAAAGTTGCTGTAAAGATCAGGTCCACAAATGATTGAGAGATGCCCAAAGAGGACAGTGATGAAGGCTAAATAAGTACATAGGTAGGTATGTACATGTATATACATTAAACATGACAACTGTATGTGACTATATAAAATGATCATTTTCTACCAAGTAGTATTTTATAGGCTAGAATCTCTCTATTATGCAAGTAGTGGTTTTCATTATATACTGCCACTGAGAGGGGAAGAAAAGAAGTCTGCATGCTTAACAAAGTTGCTTGTGGTGAGGATATGTAGCCTAGAAAAGGGGAGAAATTGCCCCTGTTAGATGCACTTTTGCTATCGTATGAGAGCTGTTTTGTTTCTCTGTGAGTGACACTGAAGTTGATGGAGATCCTTTTATCCTCTTCTAGAAACTGTTGCAAAGACTGGGATGATCCTCCTGGCCAGCGAGATCATATCCAGAGTGGCTGTTGACTACCAGAAAGTTGTGCGTGATACAATCAAACTTGTTGGTTATGATGATTCTTCCAAAGGTAAGTGCCTCCAGCCACTTGTTTCTCTGGGTTTGGAAAGCTTTTGTTTCTAGCTTTGAGTATAAGGCTGTTGGCTTCTAAAAGTATCTGTAACCAATTTGCTAAGTGTTCTAAGGAACAAACATTATAAACTTTCTAGGATTAGCTGGACAGTGCAGTTATTCTGTGAACCTGAAATTCTGCTGTGTGTTTTAGGATTTGATTACAAGACTTGCAATGTACTGGTAGCCTTGGAGCAGCAGTTTCCTGATATTGCCCAGGGAGTCCATCTAGACAGGAATGAAGAGGATATTGGTGCTGGGGACCAGGTTAGTATTCTAGTAACAGCTGTTCCCAGCTTGTGGAAACATTTTCTAGTTTATAGGACCATATTTAGCACTTTGTCAGTAGGTGGTTCTGTAGAAGGTGAGGTTTCAGACCCCTCTTCTCTCCCATAGGGCTTGATGTTCGGTTATGCTACAGATGAAACTGAGGAGTGCATGCCCCTGACCATTGTCTTAGCACACAAGCTGAATGCCAAGCTGGCAGACCTGCGTCGCAATGGCACCTTGCCCTGGCTGCGACCCGACTCTAAAACTCAGGTAAGTGGAGCCCTGTCATACACTGCAGTAATGGGCATGTACGAGAGAGCCTGGCTATAGCAAGCCAAGAGCAGAATGAATTTCCGCCTTTGGGGAGTGGTGGACCAATAATGAAATGACTCTAGTTTGTATTCTCAGTCCTACTTAGCAGTCTGGAGGGTGGAGAGCACTGCTGTCCCCCGTTAGGATCTGCTGTAGGGGAGGGATAGCTCAGTGGTTTGAGCATTGGCCTGCTAAACCCAGGGTTGTGACTTCAATCCTTGAGGGGGCCATCTGGGGCAAAGTCAGTATTTGGTCCTGCTAGTGAAGGCAGGGCTCTAGACTCAGTGACCTTTTGAGGTCCCTTCCAGTTCTAGGAGATAGGATATCTCCATTAATTTAATTTAAAAAAAAACAGTTACACCAGTGCAACCATTTTGAGTTAAACAGGGTTGCCCAAATGAAATTAAGAGGAGAGATTTTCAATCAGAGGTTGTATACTGGACAGTGAACATCTTCATTACTCAAGGCACAATCTCTGTTTATGGTATTGCTGTTTTATATTCTATACTGTATCGGTCTCAACTCTTCATCTGGCTAGTCCATTTCAATATTCCTAATTTTAGCATTTGGTAATTAAACTCCTCCTGGTGATGTTACTGACTATGAAAGACAACTATTCCTGTTTGAGAGATCAGGCTTGGTTAGGCAGAATGGAAAATAGATGAGTTGAGCTGTATTAGAAATTTATTTATTTTTAGCAGATGTGAAAACTGCAAGAAAGAGCAGATGTGAGACTCATAAATCCTCCCAGTTACCTCACGCAAACTGACATATCTTCTCTGATTATGTCTGCAAACCACTTAATGCTTTGCTCACCTCAGGAGCATTTTTGCATAGTAGAGGGATGCTATAGAGGTTCTGTTTTTCTATAGTGCCTAGCACAATGGGGTTCTGGTCCATGATTAAAATTCATAGGTGCTATAATAATTCAAAAAATTAATAACAATAATCATATCAAGGAATGATAAATAAGGTAACCGTAATACAAATTCATCTGCCATTATTCATAGTCAGAATCAAGACTATGGTTCAAGAAGGTTCTCTGTCTCTCTTCTGGACAAGGTAATAGAGTTTGATTCACCTTATTTGGCACTTTTCTATACTGTAGTATGCTCCACTTGACTCTCTGTGCTGTACATACATTCTCAGGAACATTTTTTTTAGGGAGACATTGACCAAACATATAGGATTGACAGTGCTCAAAATCTTCTTGACTCGTTCATTGTCATTCTCAGATAAGTTCTGATGTGCTGGCATTGTTGAGCTGGTTCTCACATTTTACTGAGCCAAGGGGTAACATAAGGACACAGCAAAGGTGTTCAAAGTTAGGGTACTCTGAAACTGTCACTGCAATTCTCTAACTTTGCACTATTATACCAACCCTCCAGGATTGTGCCATCACTACATACTATCAATGTCAGACCTGACTAAATCACCATTGATTCCAATAGTTTTTCCATAAATAGTACGTCCACTACTGGATCAATGGCTATAGGTAGATATGCAAAACAACCAGCACTTTTGGACTGAAGCAAAGCCTCTTCACCAAGCCACTAGCTAAAGCAGCAGCAGAACAGACTTGCATACCATTATCTGCATAATATCCTCTCTTTGCACTGGCTCCCCCTGAAGAAAGTCAAGCTCAACATTTTGGACCAGATCTTCAAAATTCTCTAGTGGATTGGCCCAAGATATCCGAAAGACCCATCTTCTACCTCTACATGACCATCTACAGCAGCTGTGTTCTACTTGAAATCAAGCTCAGTAATGAGAGTTGTGTGCACAGGTGACAAAACTTTCCGTCCCAAGACTGAAACTCAGCCTCAGAAGTGATTAGAGCTCACCATCTTCAGATTGAAGTGTAAAACCCCCACATTTTCAATGAGGCTTTTTACAATAAACCCAGGGCCTTGATTTGGAGAGAAAGAGAGACAAATCACTTCAAAAAGGATTTCTGTTAGAATCTGTATTACACCTGTACCCCGATATAACGCTGTCCTCGGAAGTCAAAAAACCCTTACCACGTTATAGGTGAAACCGCGTTATATCAAACTTGCTTTGATCCGCCGGAGTGCGCAGCCCCGCCCACCCCTCCCGGAGCACTGCTTTACTGTGTTATATCTGAATTCGTGTTATATCAGGTTGCGTTATATCAGGGTAGAGGTGTACTTTACTAGACAGATTGTTTTGCATTTGTTTCTGGAAACCACTGCTCCCCCACCCCCTTTTCCAAAGCTCCCTCCCTTTTGCTATTGTTACTTGTGCTATTTCTGACCTTGCATTATAAGTTCTGAAGCAGGGACTGCATCTTTTATTAGTCCTATAAAAGGCCATCCATCTTGTGGCAGTTTGAGTATCATGATGTAGTTCGAACCTAAATCCTGCAGTCCCTACTTAGCTGATGTTCTCAGTGATGCACTGGGAGATTTGCCTGAGCACAGTCTGAAGAAATGGACCATTTACTTGCAAAATTTTCATCCTATTTAGCAAGTTGAACATATAGGGCCCAATCCTGCAAACAGATCCTCAAGCAAGGACTCTTACTTCTGCATAGCCCCATTGACTTCAGGAGGGCTCTGCCTAAGATTAAGGATTTATGCATGCAGAGTTGTTTGCAAGATTAGGCCTGTCACAAGGTCCACTCACCATTAGTAGCACCTCCTCCTGGCAGTCCTGGGGATTAGCGCTGGCCAGGCATTGCACCCTCCCCAGCAGTGTCTCTCCAATCATCCTCTCACCCTACAGACCCCTCTTGCTCCAGGAACCAGAGCCTCCTTTTCATGACTCAGCCCTCCAACCAGGTCACCATACATGTTCCACCCTTCCAGGGGAATCAAAGTCTTTCTAGGACAACAGTCTCAGGCAGTACACTTTTTCTTGCTTGCTGTATGCCACATCCTCAGTGGCTGGTAGGGGAACCCAGGCCCAACCTCTATTTTGGGTTCCAGCTCAGGAGGCCTCTGGTCAGTAGCTAGGGCCTGCACTGTCCTACCTTGCTGCTTCCCCCACCTCTCCGGGCTCCTCTACCTCCCTCCTCTAAGAGTGACTGCAATCCCCTCCTCCTCTCAGCTCTTGGGGTTTATACAGGCCTTTCCTGTTCCTGCCCAGCTGGGCCTCATTTAATCAATCCCCTGCTCCCTGGCTCCTCCTCCAGGTGCAGCCTGTGGAGTTAATTGGCCTCCCTGGCCATCTTAATCCCTTCCAATCCTGTGTGGGGTGGACACCTAATCACAGGCCCTTTAATTAACCCTGACATCCTCCAATCAGCTCTGACCAGTTGCTGAAGTACATGGAAGTATCTCTTCAAGCCAAAAGAGGTCTTGGGAAGAAGCCCTAAGAATAGCCAAGCTTTGTGAAGGAAGCCTAGGCTGAGATTTATATTGTTGTTTTTTTAAGTTACCAGTAAAACCACATGCCAATAAAGGAGTGAATTTAGGCACTAAGGGAGGAATTCACAAAGGTACTGAGGTGCCTAACTCCCATTGATTTCAATGGGAGTTAGGTACCTAAATACCTTTGTGAATCACATCCCAACTTGTGGTCTGTGTGCTCTAATTACCTTGGTTAACACCTCCACTCCTCCAGTGCAATGGAACTCTACAATAAGGGCAAATCTTCTACGTGCAGGAGACAGAACTTTCTCAGAGGCCAGTCTGCACCTGTGGAATGAAATCTTCCCCAGGAACTATGAACCATCACAAATCTCACCACCTTCCGTGCTAAGGACAAGGTGCACTTCTTTGACGTGCCTTCTCTCATATAAAACACATAGCAGCATGTACATTTAAAACAAAAACCCTGCCAAAACAAGACACACCACTGCATGCAGTTTCTCCTCTGGGGTGATGATGAGAGAGAGAATGAACCATATGTGTCAGTTGTTAGTCATGTCACTTCATGCACTACTGGAAAGCGCTCCTGCCCAGATCCACAAAAAGACTTAGGGCCCTAACTCCCACTTTAGACACCTAAGTCCAAAATTTTGGTGCTACTGAGGTCCTCAAAACCCCTGCTCAGCTGTCATTTAACCCCAGAGGCACCTGAAGTCCCTCTGGTAAGGTCCCCAAAATGCCTAAGTTTCTGCCTCTGGGCATGCTCACTGTTGCCTGATGGCCAGCACCTATCTCATGCCTAAACCCCAGTGGGATCCTCAAACCAGGTGAAACTAGGCATTCCCCTGCCTTTCCTATCTGCAGGGCCCAATCCAGTAGGCGGTCTCAAAGTATGCCTAACTCCACACAAAACAGTCAAGGGGAACACCTCCTTAATGACCTTTAGCCCAGTGGTTAGGGCACTCACCTGGGATGGGAGACACCCTGGTTTGATTCTCCCCTCTGCCTGATGAGAAGGGAAACTCAAGTTCAAATCCTACCTCTCACATGAATGCTCTAACCCAGTGGTGGGCAACCTGTGGGCCACATGCAGCCCATCAGGGTAATCTGATTGCGGGCCTCGAGACATTTTGTTGACGGTGACCGTCTGCAGGCATGGCTTCTCCCCGCCACTCCCAGTGGCCGTGGTTCGCCATTCCCGGCCAATGGGAGCTGCAGGAAGCGGCGGGCCACAGGGACATGCTGGCTGTGGCTCCTATTGGCCGGGAACGGCAAACCACAGCCACTGGGAACTGCGGGGGGCCGCACCTGCGGATGGTCAATGTCAGCAAAATGTCTCACGGCCCACAGTCAGATTACCCTGATGGGCCGCATGTGGCCCATGGGTCACAGGTTGCCCACCACTGCTCTAACCCCTGGCCTATGGGGTATTCTGGACTGGGGCTCTCTCAGTTTCTCCTGCTGAAGCTTTTTCATTTTGTATCAAATACTTCATGAAATATTCATTCTCTCTCTCTCTGGCCCAATGATTCTATAGTTCAATGGTTAGGATACTCACATGAAAGGTGGCAGATACCTGGTGAAATCCCTTCTCCTCATCAGGCAAAGAGGGAAATTGTAACAACATCTCTAACATCCCAGCTGAGTACTCTAACCATGGAGTAAAATATTATAAGGGAGGCTGTTGCCCTTCTTCCTCCCTTGCCCCCACACCTAAATGTTTTGAGTTAAGTGTGTATTGCTGCTGTTCTTGCTAGAAATAGCTTAGGCACCTGGCTGCAGGAAAGGTTTCACAGCTGTGGATACCAAGCAGCGATAGCCCACATCCAGCCTGGACTTAGGTGCCTAACTCACACCTCTTTCCTCACTATCTGCTACTGGGTAGCTTAGGCAGCTTTTGTGGTTCCCATTCTTAGGCATCTGTCTTTCCCCAGGCATTGAATAGGTCTCCTACATGCCTAATTCAGGGTTTATGGACTGCACTCAATGGCTAGGTGATTAAAAGTTAGGCACTGCAACGCCTAAGTCCATTGGTGGATTTGGGCCTCAGATACTATGGTGATGAGGGCGGTATAAGAACGTACATAGAGTAAAATAGACTGCAGTAGATCTAATCTACCTGGGTTTCAGTGAGGCATTTGATACAGTTCCACGTGGGAAATTATTAGTTAAATTGGAGAAGATGGGGATTAATATGAGAATTGAAAGGTGGATATGGAACTGGTTAAAGGAGAGACTACAACAGGTCATACTGAAAGGTGAATTGTTAGGCTGGAGGTGGAGTTCCTCTGGGACCAGTCTTGGGACCAAATCTTATTTAACACTTTCATTAATGACCTTGGCACAAAAAGTGGGCATGTGCTAATAAAACTTGCAGATGTCACAAGGTTTGGCGGTTTTGCCAATATGGAAGAGGACCAGAATATCATACAAGACTATCTAGATGACCTTGAAAACTAGAGTAATAGAAATGGGATGAAATTTAATAGTGCAAAGTGCAACACGAATTTTTGCTATAAACTGGGGACATATCAGTTGGAAGTGACAGAGGGGGAGAAAGAGCTGGGTGTATTGGTTGATCACAGGATGACTATGAGATGCCAATGTGATGTGGCCATGAAAACGGCTAATGCAATCCTAGGATGCATCAGACAAAGCATTTCCAGTAGAGCCAAGGAAGTGTTAGTAACATTATACAAGGCACTGGTGAAACCTCATCTGGAATACTGTGTGCAACTTTGATCTCCCATGTTTAAGAAAGATGACTTCAAACTGGAACAGGTTCAGAGAAGGGCTACTAAGATGATCAGAGGAATGAAAAACCTAACTTATGAAAGGAGACTCAAGGACCTTGGCTTGTTTAGCCTAACCAAACAAAGGCTGAGGGGAGCTATGGTTGCTCTGTACAGAGGCAGACATACCAGGAAGGGAGAGGAGAGTTATTTAAGTTAAGCACCAGTGTTGACACAAGAACAAATGGATATAAACTGGCAATCAACAAGTTTAGGCTTGAAATTAGATGAAAGTTTCTAACCATCAGAGGAGTGAAGTTCTGGAACAGCCTTCCAAGGGGAGTAGTGGAGGCAAAAAAACTGATAAATGTATGGATGGGATGGGATGGTGAGTTTGCCTACAATGGCATGCGGCCCATCTGAGACTGCTGGTAGCAAATATCCCCAATGGCTGATGATGGGACACTAGATGAGGAGGCCTCTGAGTTATTACAGAGAATTCTTTCTGACTGGTGGGTCTTGCCGACATGCTCAGGGTCTAACGGATCACCATATTTGGGGTCAGAATCAGGAAGGAATTTCCCCCCCCAGTCAGATTGCCAGAGACCCTGGGGGTTTAGCCTTCCTCTGCAGCATGGGTCATTTGCAGGTTTAAACTAGAGTATAGGGTAGATTCTCTGTAACGTTAAGTCTTTAAATCATTATTGAGGTCTTCAGTAACTGAGCCAGAGGCTATGGGTCTATTATAGGAGTGGGTGGGTGAGGTTCTGATGCCTGCTATGTGCAGGAGGTCAGATTAGAGAATCACGATGGTCCATTTTGTCCTTAAAGTTGATGATTTCCTAGCGTCAGATCATCATTAATAGTACACATATCTAGAAAGAAAAAAAAGAGAAACACGGCATGCGCAGGACCCAATTAAAATCTTGCCTTGAGCTGACTGAAAAATACTGAACATTTTTCATGAAGAAGTTTCATCAAAACTTTGGCTTATAGAAGTGAACACTTTTGAAAATCTAGTGTTTAAAAAAAAACAATTAACTTTTGAAATTTTGCTGATTTTTCAACCAGCTCTAATCTTGACATTTGCCACCAGAAACAGTTAAATTTACTGCTGTATTTGTGCTACTCCCCATTATAAGTACAGGGAATATTGCAATTACTACAATGCAGGTAAATACCAGGAAGCAATACACATCAAGGGCCCAGTTTTGCAGTATGTGCTCACAGGAGTACTCCTACTGCAATCAACGGATTTGCAAAATCAGGCCCATTATTTTAGTGTAACATTTTCATCTTAAGCCATTAAAATTATACAAATAAAACCTTTGTTTTATTCTTCCATTTCTTTCTTGTGGATAACTTGGAAAGAGAAAATAGGGTAGAATCACTGAACAAGTTGTCTGCCCAGCTCTGCTATTGTAAGGAATCTATATTTATGGTTTGAAATGTTGTTGATCGTAATCCCTGGTTTTTACTCACTAACACCTTAAGAAATTTAACTTTTTACTGAAATCTGCCATGATTGGTCTCTACCTAAGGGTGATTTTTAAAATACTTTATTTTTTATAAAGTTTGATGATTTAGGCCATTTTGTAAATGTGACTATATGAATAAAATGTTCTCTCATCACACTTCTTTCATCCACATGGGTAACTCAAAAATGGCTGAACTTTGGAACATGAAACTTGGCATGAGAATAGTCCAGCTGTACATCCAGGGCTAAGTTTTATTGTATTTTTCCTAAGGGACTAATTTAACAGCTATTGTAAGTATTCTCTCAAGAAGATTAAAATCTTGCTGAAGGTTATTCTAGGATTTTATTTCTCCATTAGCCACAATGTCAACAAGAGTTTATATGCCACAGGTCAATTTCTAATCCTGCCAATTCAGGAAGGGTGCAGTCAAAAAGAGGGCTGCAGGAACCAGAATAACTTGTTTTCTCATTAGGGTTGCCAGGCGTCCAGTTTTCGACTGGAATGCACGGTCGAAAAAGGATGCTGGTGGCTCCAGTTGGCACCGCCAACCGGGCCGTTAAAAGTCCAGTGAGTGGCACAGCGGGGGCCCAGGTCTAAGGCATAGATCTTGGCGAATTAAGGGTGATACTTTTTTTTTATGAGATTACAAATTTGGCTGGTAAAGGTAATAGTGCTGATGTAATATACTTAGAATTCTGTTAGGCATTTGACTTTGTGCCACGTGACATTTTGATTAAAAAACTAGAACAATATAAAATGGATATAGCCAGTTTTTAATCCATTTAATGTGTGCCAACTGATAGGTCTCAAAATGTAACTGTAAATGGGGAATCACCATCGAGTGGGTGTATGTCTAATGGGGTCCCGCAGAGATCACTTCTTGGCCCTATGCTATTTAACATTATCAATGACTTGGAAGAAAACATAAAATCATCACTGAAAGTTTGCAGATGACACAGAACTGGGGGAGTGGTAAATAATGAAAAGGACAGGTCACTGATACAGAGCGATCTAGATCGCTTGGTAAACTGGGTTCAAGCAGACTATAGGCTTTTTAATGCAACTAACTGTAAATGTATACATCTGGGAACAAAGTATGTAGTATACTTATAGGATGAGGGAACTCTATCCTGGGAAGGAGTGACTCTCTGAAAGGATTTGAGGGTTGTGGTGGATAATTAGCTGAACATGAGCTCCAAATGTGACACTGTGGGAAAAAGAGCTAACGTGATCCTGGGAAGCGTAAATAGGAGACACTCTCAAGTAGGAATAGAGGTTATTTTACCTCTGTATTTGGCAGTGGTGCAAGCACTGCTGGAATACTATGTTCAGTTCTGTTGCCCCCAGTTCAAGAAAGATGTTAGTAAATTGGAGACAGTTCAGAGAAGAGCCATAAGAATGATTAAAGGATTAGAAAACAGCTTATGGTGATTGACTCAAAGAGCTCAATCTGTTTATTTTAACAAAGAAAAGGTTAAGGGATTTACTTGATTACAGTCTACAAGTACCTATACGGGGAACAAATATTTAATAATGGGCTCTTCAGTCTATCAGAGAAAAGTATAACATGATCCAATGGCTGGAAGTTTAGGGTAGACAAATTCGGACGGCAAACAAAGCACACGTTTTTTTAACAGGGAGTAATTAACCATTGGAACAATTTACCAAGGGTTGTGGTGGATTCTCCATCACAGACAATTTTTAAATCAAGCTGGGATGTTTTTCTAAAAGATCTGCCCCAGGAATTATTTTTAGGGAGTTGTATGGCCTGTGATCTGCAGGAGGTCAAACTAGATGATCACAGTGGTTTCTTCTTGCATTAGAATCTATGAATCTACAATAAATTCGGAGTTATTCATAGCATCCTAAGTACTATGATCACAGATTAGATTAAATTGAAACATTAGGTTTTTTTCCTCCTATTTTCCCCCCTCACGATTTCTCTACAGGACAGAAAGAAGGTTGTTTGGGTGCCATAACAGTGCACGGGAATGCATAAATGTTTTGGATCTCTTTTAAGTTTAACCTTAATTCTGAATTTTCTGGGTTTATAATGTTTGTTTTTGGGGACAATTACAACCTCCCTCTTTTTTTTAACCTTTAAGTTATTGATATGTGCATGAACTCTTAACTCCATCTTAATGTGGTTTTGGTCTGGGAATTCCTTTATTTGTTAATTATTAAAAATTTCATAAACAAGACATTCAAAGAGCATGCTACTACATTTCTAATGATCTGAAGATATGTAGTATCAACATGATTTTTTAAATTTTAGTTTTTAGTACCCTGGCTGCTTTAGCCCACTCTGGAGCAGCAAAAAGCAACTAGAAGGTGCTGTCTAGTTAAATTGTAGCTTGCAGTTGCTTTGCATCACCAGAACAAGGCAAAGCCGCAAGAGTGTACTGATGAATCTGGCCCTTAATTTGCAGTTGATTTAGTTATCTGGGACACAGGGTCATTTTTTAAAATTTACTACGTAAACACTGTAGATATGAAACTGTGGATTTTGACTCTTGTAGTTCAAAGAGATAGAAGTGGAAGCAGGGTTGTGGGGGAGCAGCGTTGGAATAGCAGAAGTGTCAGCCCTTAAAACACAGATGACTGGTACATAGACTCATAGACTTTAAGGTCAGAAGGGACCATTGTGACCATCTAGTCCAGTGATTCTCAACCGGGGGTATATCAACTTATCTAGATATTTGCATAGTTTTACAACAGGCTACATAAAAAGCACTAGCAAAGTCAGTATAAACTAAAATTTCATACAGACAATGACAAGGAAAAGCTCCTGTGCAGGGAAACCTGGATAGAGGGTCCGGGGAGGGTAAAAGTCCTTCGTCATAGCTCTGGTGAATGGCAGACATCAGAGGCTGTTGGCTTATGTTGGGGAGGCTGCCACTCCAGGGGTGGGGTTGGCAGTAGAAAGGTAGGGGGACCCGGACCCACCAGACTCAACTCAGCACCGGTCGCAGGCCCTAACAGTCTCAGGCCCTAACTGGGTCAGTGGGGAATCCAGCCACAACACGCTGACCTGGATTCAGGATCAGCAACACAGCTGGACTACAGTCGGATGCCCCTGGGATACTTCCTACTACCCCTACATTCAGTACCTTAGCTTCGTAGGTGTCCTGGGCATCCTCGGTAGGTAGGCAGGGGCAGTCATAGATTCATAGAAGATTAGGGTTGGAAGAGACCTCAGGAGGTTTTCATAGATTCATAGATTTTAGGACTGGAAGGGACCTTGAGAGGTCATAGAGTCTAGTCCCCTGCCCACATGGCAGGACCAAATACTGTCTAGGTCATCTAGTTCAACCTCCTGCTCAAATCAGGACCAACCCCAACCCCAACTAAATCATCCCAGCCAGGGCTTTGTCAAGCCGGGCCTTAAAAACCTCTAAGGATGGAGATTCCACCACCTCCCTAGGTAACCCATTCCAGTGCTTCACCACCCTCCTAGTGAAATAGTTTTTCCTAATATCTAACCTAAACCTCCGCCACTGCAACTTGAGACCATTGCTCCTTGTTCTGTCATCTGCCACCACTGAGAACAGCCTAGCTCCATCTTATTCAGGTAGTTGAAGGTGGCTATCAAATCCCCCCTCACTCTTCTCTTCTGTAGACTAAATAAGCCCAGTTCTCTCAGCCTCGTCTCGTAAGTCATGTGTCCCAGCCCCCTAATCATTTTCGTTGCCCTCCGCTGGACTCCATTTGTCCACATCCTTTCCATAGTGGGGGGCCCAAAAGTGGATGCAACACACCAGATGTGGCCTCACCAATGTCGAATAGAAGGGAATAATCACTTCCCTCGATCTGCTGGCAATGCTCCTACTAATGCAGCCCAATATGCTGTTAGCCTTTAGCCTTCTTGGCAACAAGGGCACACTGTTGACTCATATCCAGCTTCTCATCCACTGTAATCCCCAGGTCCTTTTCTGCAGAACTGCTACCTAGCCATTTGGTCCCTAGTCTGTAGCAGTGCATGGGATTCTTCTGTCCTAAGTGCAGGACTCTGCACTTGTCCTTGTTGAACCTCATCAGATTTCTTTTGGCCCAATCCTCTCATTTCTCTTGGCCAGGTCACTCTGGACCCTATCCCTACCCTCCAGTGTATCTACCTCTCCTCCCAGCTTAGTGTCATCTGCAAACTTGCTGAGGGTGCAATCCATCCCAACATCCAGATTGTTAATGAAGATGTTGAACAAAACCGGCCCCAGGACCAACCCCTGGGGCACCCTGCTTGATACTGGCTGCCAACTAGACATCGAGCCACTGATCACTATCCCATTGAGCCCGACGATCTAGCCAGATTTCTATCCACCTTATAGTCCATTTATCCAATCCATACTTTTTTAACTTGCTGGCAAGAATACTGTGGGAGCTTTGCTAAAGTCAAGATGTATCACATCCAGCACTTTCCCCATATCCACAGACCCTTTTATCTTGTCATAGAAGGCAATCAGGTTGGTCAGGCATGACTTGCCCTCGGTGAATCCACGTTGACTGTTCCTGATTACCTTCCTCTCCTCCAAGTGCTTCAAAATGGATTCCTTGAGGATCTGATCCATGATTTTTCCAGGGACTGGGGGATGAGGCTGACTTGTCTGTAGTTCCCCAGATTCTCCTTCTTCCAATTGTCCAGGACTTCCCCCCGATCGCCACGAGTTTTCAAAGATAATGGCCAATGGCACCCCTGGATGCATTAGATCTGGCCCCATGGACTTATGCATGTCCATCTTTTCTAAGTAGTCCTTAACCTGTTCTTTCACCACTGAGGGCTGCTCACCTCCTCCCCATACTGTGCTGCCCAGTGCAGCAGTCTGGGAGCTGACCTTGTTTGGGAAGACAGAGGCAAAAAAAGCATTAAGTACTTCAAGTTTTTCCACATCATCTGTCACTAGGTTGCCTCCCCCATTCAGTAAGGGTCCCACACTTTCCCTGACCTTCTTCTTATTGCCAACATACTTGTAAAAACCCTTCTTGTTATCCTTCACATCCCTTGCTATCTTCAACTCCAGTTGTGCTTTGCTCTTCCTGATTACACCCCTGCATGCTCGAGCAATAATTTTATACTCCACCCTAGTCATCTGTCCAAATTTCCACGTCTTGTAAGCTTCCTTTTTGTGTTTAAGCTCACCGAAGATTTCTCTGTTAAGCCAACCTGGTCGTCTGCCATATCTGCTATTCTTTCTGCACATCAAGATAGTTTGTTCCTGCGCCCTCAATAAGGCTTCTTTAAAATTACAGCCAGCTCTCCTGGATTCCTTTCCCCCTCATATTAGCCTCCCAGGTGATCTGCCCATCAGTTCCCTGAGGAAGTCAAAGTCTGCTTTTCTGAAGTCCAGGGTCTTTCTTCCTTTTGTCAAGATCCTGAACTCGACCATCTCATGGTCACTGCTGCCTAGGTTGCCACCCACTTCTACTTCCCCTACCAATTCTTCCCTGTTTGTGAGCAGCAGGTCAAGAGGAGCACCCTCCCCCAAGTTGGTTTCTCCAGCACTTGCACCAGGAAGTTGTCCCCAACACTCTCCAAAAATGTCCTGGATTGTCTGTACACTGATGTATTGCTCTCCCAGCAGATGTCAGGGTGATTGAAGTCCCCCATGAGAACCAGGACCTGTAATCTGGAATCTTCTGTTAGTTGTCTGAAGAAAGCCTTGTCTACCTCATCCTCCTGGTCTGGTGGTCTGTAGCAGACGCCCACCATGACATCACCCTTCTTGCTCTCGCCTCTATACTTTTCTCCAGTTTCATACCGGAGCTCTGAGCAATCATATTGCTCCCTTACATACAGTGCAACTCCTCCACCTTTTCTCCCGCGTCTGTCCTTCCTGAACAGTTTATACCCATCCATGACAGTACTCCAGTCATGTGAGTTACCCCACCAAGTCTCTGTTATTCCAATCACATCATAGTTCCTTGATTGTGCCAGGACTTCTAATTCTTCCTGCTTGTTTCCCAGGCTTCTTGCGTTCGTGTACATACACCTAAGATAACTAGTCGATTGCCCTACTTTTGCAGTATGAATCAGGAGGCCTCCCCTGTTGCACCCTCCTACTTGTCTTTCCTCCCGGTGTCCCACTTCCCCACTTATCTCTGGGCTTAGGTCACCACCCCCCAGCAAACCTAGTTTAAAGCCCTCCTCACTAGGTTAACAAGCCTGCCTGCAAAGATGCTCTTCCCTCTCTTCGTTAGGTGGATTCCATCTCTTTCTAGCAATCCTTCTTCCTGGAACATCCCATGGTTGAAGAATCCAAAGCCCTCTCTCCATCACCATCTGCATAATAATGCATTTACCTCCACAATTCGATGGTCCCTACCTGGGCCTTTTCCTTCAACAGGGAGGATGGACGAGAACACGACTTGTACCTCAAACTCCTTTATCCTTCTTCCCAGAGCCATGTAGTCTGCAGTGACCCGCTCAAGGTCATTCTTTGCAGTATCATTGGTGCCCATGTGGAGAAGTAGGAAGGGGTCGTGGTCTGAGGGCTTGATCAGTCTCTGCAGACGCTCGGTTACATCCTGAATTCTAGCTCCAGGCAAACAGCACACTTCTCGAGTTTCCCGGTCTGGATGGCAGACGTATGACTGTCCCCCTTAGGAAGGAGTCCCCGACCACCACCACCACCTGTCTCCTCCTCTTGGGAGTGATGGTCGTGGAAACCCCATCCCTAAGACAATGCATCCCGGGCCTTCCCGTCAATGGGGTCTTCTGATCCCTTCCCTCAGATGACTCTTCCAAACCATTCTCCACCGTAATTCCTGTGCAGAGAGCCTGAAAAAGGTTTCTTACCTCCAGCAACATTGGGGGTACATGGGTTCTCTTCTTTCTTCTTCTAGAGGTCACATGCTGCCAATTTTCTTCCCCATTCTGCACTGCCCTCTCTGATTCTTCAGCATGCTGTGCCTGCAGTACCAAATGCTGACTTCTATCCAGAAAATCTTCTTTTTCTCTGATGCAACGCAGAGTTGATACTTGGGTCTCTAGTCCTTTAACCTTCTCTTCCAATATGGAGATCAGCTTGCATGTTGTACAGACGAAGTTGCTTATATCCTCTGGGAGAAAAAGACAAACATGGCACATCCTGTGCAGGTCACAACTGTTGATTGCTCACTATCCATAATGTCTTCCCTCTAAGAGCCTCTTCAGATATCCCAGTAGCTCTCCTGCAGGCACAGGCTCCTCCAGGAGTAAGGCACCCCTTGGCTCAGCAGCAAAGTCAGCAGCCTTCAGCAAGCAGGATGCATCTGTTTCTCTCGGTGTCTCAGCCCCAGATGAGCTGGAGGCTCTGCCCTTCATACTTCCTGTCCCACCTTCCTACTTCCGGCAGAAGGGACAAGCCTGGTCTGGCTCTGCCCACCTGAACACAGGGAGTGGTTCCTCCCCCTCTGGGTTGGAGGGAGGCCACATCGCCTCACTATACTCCCCAAAAGTGTCTATTTTAAATGCTTATATACTCCAGCAATCATTCTGATGACTCAATTTTTTCTTGCCCTATTGACATTTGGCAAATGATGCAGGTTTATTGGACGCTTTTGTCTAATGAATAATCTGAAAACCCAGAAAAAAGCCCTCTGGATCCCTGTTAGTGAAAATGCTGCCCATTGGATACAATATATCTAATCTATTTCTGGACTGTACACTAGAGGGATGAATGAATTATTATAGCTGTTCATGAGACATGGGCAATATGCCTAAAACAGGAGAAATTAATGCATCTGTAACAGATCATAACTCATTTAACTCTATTCCTTTGACAGCTCACTTGACTTCTAAGTCTAAAAGGTGGACATTAATGATCATGTCTTTGTGCATAATTATTTGGTAAATACAGAGACCCAGCTGCAAAAGACTGATGACAATAGAGTAAATGAGTTAGTCTAAATATGCTCTGAGCTGCAAAGATTTATTGCAAAAGACCAATGGGATACTGGCTTTATTAAATGATTAATCTAGAGCACTGTCAAAATTAAAGGATGCAATACCATCTGATCTTTACTCCAAAATTTATAGCCCAGTAGCCACTGATAACTAGATCATTAAGCACCATCATAAAATTTTGACTTAGACACAAAAGTGGAGTGAAATAATAAAAAATAAGCTATCAAGATATTGCAACAAGCAGATTTTTCCATTAAATTTTCTGTTTATGATCTGATTATCTCACCATGAAGACTTATAAGGCCTAATGCATCTCAAGTGTAAGTATGTGAAACTTCATTGCTGTCAATGGAAATATCTGCTTACACCAGGGTCAAATTCACCCCATAATCAAGCTAAAAGTTGGTATTTGATCCCAACATAGGTTGATAGTCTAAAGGCCAGCTGAAGACCAGATTATGAATAAAGACAGACAGAAGTAATATGGGAAAGCCAACTAAGACCAATGAGGCTGAAGAGAAGGAATGGAAGAGAGACTGACAGATAGGCAAGGATGGAAGAAGCTGTGCATGAGTGACTGTTCTTCCCCTGAGATTCTGATCTAAAGACTCTTGTGTTGGGTACTGCAGTTTGCCACCACCACCACTACATTAGAGCCTGGCCCCGCCCCCGACCATCAATGGGGCTGTGATTGGAGGGTTCTGTCTATAACACAGGAACCTTCTCGGACAGCAGGGACTCAACAACAGGGCTGGGAGCTGCCACCACTGCTACCTCACAGCCTGGACTTGCCCCCTCACCAGCAACAGGGAGTGTGATAGCCAGGTCTCGGTGCCAGGCCGGGAGCATACCTTCAGGCCCTCCATGTTTGGGGTTTTATTTTTTCAATCTTGTCTATCTGCCACTCACCCATGACTCTCACCAAGCCCTCTTCTGCATTGTAGCATCCATCCTAATCCCTTCCCCCCTCTGGCGCCACCTCCCCTTCCTGGTTACCCTAACCCTTCACCAGTACAATTCTAGGTCCTCCTCCTCGCCTCTGGTGATACTTATACCAATTCTGGCCCTCCCTCCACCACCTCTGCCACTCTCGTGCCACCATTCTAACCTAACACTCCTTCCCCTTCTCTTCCTGTCACTGGAACATCCACTCAATCTCTAAACAGATCAGCCTTTCACGACCTCTTCATATCTCACTCTGCCAGCTCCTTCCTCTCACAGAAACCTGAATCCTCTAACACTGCCTCTGCAGCTGCCCTGTCTTCCAGGGGTCTCTCCTTCTCTCACACTCCTCATCCTGATCAGACTTAGGAGGAAGTGTTGGCCTTTTCCTCTCCTTTTCCTGCTGCTTCCAACTCTGCCCACTTCCCACTCTTTCTCCTCTTTTAAACAGCACTGTATCCAACTCTCCCTCCTTTCCCCCTCCAGGTTATATCATCTATGGTCCAGCCAACTCCTCCTCATCCACCTTCCTCTCTGATTTTGACTCCTAGCTTGCTCTTTGCCTCTCCTCACAATCTCCCACATGCATCCTCAGTGGCTTCACGTTGATGACCCGTCCAACCCCTTTGCTGCCCATTTCCTCACTCTCATGTCTTCATTTGACCTGCAACCTGGTTTAATTCTCCCATCACCAAACAGGCTGTTCACTTGACTTTGTCTTCACCAAGCACGGCTCCCTCTGTGTTGCTGAGTTCCCCTCTCTATCACCTGCTCTCTCTCAGCATTGCCCATTATCCCACCCCTGAGCCCTGTCACTTGGCCTTTCTGTGACTTCCAGTTCATCAGTGCTGATGACTCCTCATCTGGTCTCCTTCCGACCCTCACTCTTCCTTTTCTTCTATTGATACCATTGTTGATTCCCTTCATGCTTCACTCCCTTCCACCTTTGAATCTTTTGCTCTTCTCTCCCATCACAAGGTCCACCCCTCCAACCTGCAGCCCTGGCTCACCTCCAACCCCTTCCTATGCTCCTGCTCTTACATGGATTAGTGTCTTGGGGGGAATCCTGTGACCAGCATGACTTCCTCCAGTACAGATTCATTCACTTCTGCCAACTTTCTAGCTAATCAACTCTACTGCTCCAGTTTAATTGAATCCCATGCCAGCAATCCTAGCTGCCTTTTTGCCACCTTGACTCACTCCTCAAACCCTCCCCTCCTCTTGCCTCTACTTCTCTCTGCACAGGAGCTCAACAATTTCTTCCACAAGAAAATTAACAAAATATGATATGACCTTCCCCCTCCCCTTGGCTTGCCTTCCCTTCCTCCTTCCCCTCCCTGGTCACACACACAAGTTTCTCAGCTGCTCTCCTCCTCTTAACTCTTCCACTTGTCCCAGTGACCCATCTCATCTCCTGATCTCCCTCACATCAACTCTCATCTCTCCGTCCCTCTTCTTCTTAACCTCTGGTTCCTTCCTCTAAAGCATCCTTGTCTTGTGAGTCTATCCTATCCTAAAAAACCCATCTTTGAGCCCACTAGCCTCTCCAACTACCACCCCTTCTCCCTTTCATCTTGTTGAACGCATTCAGCTCATTGAACACACAGTTTACAGTCTCTGTCTGGAGTTCCTCTCCTCCAATTCTACCCTAGACCCTCTCCAATCCACCTTCTGCCCCTTGCACTCCAATGAAACCACTCTCACTAAAGTCTCTAATGACCTCTTCCTGGCCAACCTCAGAACCAGTATTCCTTCCTCATCCTCCTTGACCTGTCAGCTACCTCTGACACAGTTGACCATGCTCCTCTTCTTGAAATCTTGTCCTCTCTTTGCTCCCGTGACTCTGTCCTCTCCCAATTCTCCTCCTGCCTTCCGGTAAAGCTTCCTTGTTTCTGACCTTCCAATCCCTCCTTAAAACTCTCCTTTGCCATGATGCCTACAAAAAAGTAAAAGCTAAGTTGCTGGTGTGCTGAGACCACTGCCTATCATGCTCATTGTTTCCCTCATCAGGCTGTATCCACCTTTGTCTTTTGTCCTATACTTAAATTGTAAGCTCTTGGGGGCAGGAATAATCTTTTCGTTCGGCACCTAGCTCGATGGGTCCTGGTCCATGGCTAGGGTTCTTAGGCACTCTGGTAATACAATCATTAATAATAAAAAAAAATTGTTACCCCTCCTGCTGTGTGTGTGTGTGTGTGTGTGTGTGTGCGCGCGCGTGTGAGAGATGCTGTGACAGTGTACCCCATACGGCTTTATAGGGGGGTGCTTATAAATGTCTGTATGACATAACTGGAATATGTTTTGTGCTGCCTGTGCCATGTAACATATCTCCATAAAGGTTATGGTCTACTATATCTATTCATCCTATTTGTACACATATATCATTTTCTACTTGAGGTTAAGAATATAGGCTGTATACTTGCTTGGTTTCTAAGTAAGCTTTGTGAGGCATTTGGTCAGTTTCTTTAGGAAGGAATTCGCAAGGTTAAGTACCTGATCAGGAAGCACTTGGGGAACAATGCATCTTGGAATGCTCCAATCCACATAAGAAGTCTTCCTGGAGACATACAAGATACCATGTGGACAATAGCTTCAGCCTGTAAAGACTGAGTCATGCAGGGACATGTGACTTGCCCAGGTAACTCCAGAACTCCATCTTGGAGCTGGAGTGAGGACGGGGGGGGGGTCTCCACCCACAAGAGAAAGTCTATTTAAACCTGTGGGAGACCCCTCCATTTTGTCTTCAGCTGGATAAAGAAGTTGCCTCTCCGCCCCCCAGAATACTGGAAGGAAACTGGAACAAACGACAGTAACTACAGGGTGTGTGAGTGATTGCTGGACCCAGGCTAAAAGGAGATTAGCCTGTAAAAGGGAGCATTCTGGAACTGGTGAGGATCTTACCTGTATTCACTTTGATTAGATATAGATTTGCGCATTTTATTTTATTTTGCTTGGTGACTTACTTTGTTCTGTCTGTTACTACTTGGAACCACTTAAATCCTACTTTCTGTATTTAATAAAATCACTTTTTTCCTTATTAATTAACTCAGAGTACGTATTAATACCTGGGGGAGCAAACAGCTGTGCATCTCTCTCTGTCAGTGTTATAGAGGGCGAACAATTTATGAGTTTACTCTGTATAAGCTTTATACAGGGTAAAACGGAATAATCTTTTTGTTCGGCACCTAGCACGATGGGTCCTGGTCCATGGCTAGGGTTCCTAGGCACTCTGGTAATACAATCATTAATAATAATAATAAAAAAAATTGTTACCCCTCCTGGTGTGTGTGTGTGTGTGTGTGTGTGTGAGATGCCAATATGGGGAGATAGCAATGACTCAACTTGTGGTTTTCCAGTGTCTGACAGATTGGGTTTGGGTGACAGCTAGATGTCTGAAGCTGGGTATGGATAATACAGAGATGATGATGATAGTAGGTAAGGGAGAAACAACTGGAGGAGATGTCAGAGGTGATATCTGTCCCTCCATTTAATGGATTATATCCACCTCTTTAGTACCTAGTGTTTTCCTTGCTTGAAGATACTTATATGCTCTAATCAAGTCATCTCTTAATCTTCTTCTTGATAAGCTAAACAGATTCAGCTTTTTAAGGCCTTCAGATAATGTTTGTGGCTTTTTTCTGTACCCTCTCCAATTTTTCAGCATTCTTTTTAAATTTGACACCAGAACTGGACACACTATTCTAGTATTGGTCTCACCAATGCTGTATACAGGGATAAAATCACCTCCCTATTCCTACCCACTACTCTGCTGTTTATACATCCAAGAATTACATTGGCCCTTTTTGCCACAGCAGAGCAAGCATATGTTGAGTTGCTTGTCCACTATGACCATAAATCCCTTTCAGAGTCACTGCTTCCCAGGATAGTCCCACCCATTCAATAGATATGACTTACATCCTCTGTACTTAGATACATGCCCTCACATCTGTGACTGCTTTAAAACCTATTTTAATGGGAGCCCCTCACCAAGTGATCCAGATCACTCTGTATGACTGCCATGTCCTCATCGTTATTTACCACTCCGCCAATCTTTGTGTCATCTGCAAATTTTATCAGCAGTGATTTTATATTTACTTCCAGATCATTGATAGAAATATTTAATAAAATCAGGCCTTGTTCCTCTGGAACACTAGAAACACCCCCATTCAATGACAATTTCCCATTGATGACAACTTTTTGACATATGTCAGTTAGCCAATTCTTAATCCATTCAACACATGCTTTATTGGTATTGTATAGTGCAATTTTTTTTAGCCAGAATGGCATGAGGTACTAATTCCAAAGCTTTACAAAAGCCTAAAGATATTACATATATGCAGTTAGCATTATCAAACAAAGTTATAATCTCATTAAAAAAAATCGTGTTCATTTGACAAGAGCTATTTTGAAATATTGAAATCGCACCAGACATTGGCCTGTCAAACTGATAAATCACCACATGCCAGTTCATACAAAACTAGTATGAATGTGACAGATCAGATCAGCTACTCTGAGAACATTTTCAGCTTTTAGAAATCCTAATGGAATTCATTAAAATATTTTCATTGATAATATAATAATGTACTAAAGATTTTCTAGTTCTAGCATTGCAATCATAATTAGTACATTATCTTGCTTTTTGTAATGCTCTACCTTGTTTCCATAACAAAGGAAATCCTATAATATTTTGCATTTTAAAACATGATTTCATTTTAGCAGGTTGCATATTTTTAAAACTGAGCTTTCCCCCCTCCAGTTTCTGAAGCACGTCATTCTTTAACCTTGGACTGCTCTCTTGACAAGGAGAAAACTCATTAACCTTCTCTGTATAATTGAAACACACAGCTTTGTTATTATGCTGGCACTAACCCACATAAAAGGAAAGGTTCTGTAGGAGCCTGTTGCTTTAGTGACAGCCTGCTCTCCTGGCAATTATGTTATTGATAGCTTTTTCTGGGACATAGGCCAATTACTTCCCAGTAGAAGAATCACAGCACAAGAAAATACACAAATACAATACTGAAGATCACATCCCACAGAAATGCCCCCTATAGCTATCTTTTAATCTGAACACCCAGGTGATATAGCCTTTTCAGTGTTTATTTTGGTAGGGAAGCGTCACCTAATCACTGAGAGAAAAGACAATGTATGACTGAGAGAAAAGACAGCTTTGGCAATGTATTTTTAAAACCTCAGTATAAGAGGAAAGTATTTTTCAGCCACTGACATTTTCGTGAGTACCTGTGGTTGTACATTCTATTGTGTATTTAGTTCTAGGGGGCTAATCTCCTTTGCCTACACACTCCTAATACTCATTGACAGCAGTGGAAACTACACATTCATAAAGAGAGGAGGAAGAAGACACAGCTAGAGAACATATTGCACTCAAAGATGGATTTCTCCACTTACCAACCATATCAGGAATGCAATGGGACTAGTGAACAGCCAAACCTTTCAATATTAACTGCACTTAATAAGGGAATTCCAATAGTAAATACTGCTAACAATCCATGTAGCTATCCATGGTACAGTCACAGAAACACTGATGTCATCTCAAATCCTCCTACCTGACCCATAGTTGCATTTGCTTCAGCTATGCTCTGCCTTTTTTCTCCCTGAGCAAGCTGTCCCACCTGTCCTGCCACCAGTGTTGTCCAGCATGTATTCCTACCACTAATACTGACCGGCTTTCACCACATCCCCTGCAACATGATGTGCAAGGCAGTCTGGGAAAATTTAACCTGAATGCAGAGCCTTCAGAGCAACACACTAGGAGCACAGACTGTGCAACTGATGTGCTAGAATCTCTATGTATCAGACTCAAGTGAAGTTTGCATGGCATGGTCATTGCTCCAGCTACCAGGTGCACTGGGAACTGGTAGCCCCATTAAGCAGCCCCACACATGTACCTGCCACCATTCAAAAGCTATAAATAGGGATCTTTGAGGACAAAATTAGGAATGCATCTTTATACTACAGAGAAATTAGAGCCAGGACAAAATCAGAACTTCAGATGTGAAGTCACCTAGTTAAGATAGTGGGAGAGACCCTATTTGAATCTCCACATGATACAAGCCATAGGGCTTTGTTTCTAGGTTAGACCCCAAACCAGAAAAGGTCTATTTTCCAATTCCAGTTTGGATGCAGCCAAAATCTTGTGACAGTCACCTGGTAACAAACTCGAGATGGCAGAAGTCTCACGGTTTGACACACACTGCAATAAAAAAAGCAACATTTTACAGTTTTGTATTTCCAGAGCATGTTGGGGCTCCCAATCCCCAGAGCAGTGACTGCTGTGGTTTGGCATTCTTTAGTAAAGACAGAAGTCCAACTGTTGGCCACATCCTTGGTCAACCACTTAATGCTTCAGGTGCCAGTGAAAATTGCCTGTCTATCCACTCAAATGAAAAGACAATGATCATCCCTGGGGAATAGTAATAAAGCAAAGAAATTGATGCACATAAAATATATATCACATAGAGAAGTAAATATTGCCCTGTCCTGTATAATAAAATGCAAAGATGAGATTATTTTATGAGCGTCAACCCATCTTTTTTCATACTGACCCCTATACTAGGAACACTCTCCTGCTCCTTCCAGTCTCCCCTTAAGATTCACTGCTTTGTCAGCACTGTCCATCGCTGAACAACTACAGTAATGCATACTACCCCCCTTCCACTCCCCCTCCCCTTTAATTTTTTGTACAGAATCCATCCGATTTAGGGTCAGATTCTGAACAGCCCGTACTTGGGATTGAAGCCCCTCCTAGCTCTCCCATGGTCACTCACTGTCTGAATGGGGTAGGGCGAAGGTGGCGCCATGGCACCCCATCCTATCCTGCAGCACTGCCTAGGCAAGGAGAAGAGTGCATGCTGCACCAGCTCCAAGGATAGTGGAGCTATTGCTTCAGTGCGTGCCCATAACTGTGGTTCCTGGGCTCTGATCCAGACCCCACTGATGTCAAGGGAAAGACTCCCATTGACTTCAGTAAGGTTTGGATCAGGCCTCTGCTGAGCCAAATTCGGAGGTGACCTACATGGTAGCATATGTAACACTGGCAGGAAGGGAGTGCCAGTGGATGTAATTTGCATGCTGAGGTGCAGAAGGGAGGCGTTGAGAGAGTGAAAGAATAATCTCATGCCCTCCTTTATGATGCTTTTCCTGTGACAACCCCATTCTTCCACCCTCTTGGTAATGCGAATTTCACCCACTTGCACATAGCTTACACCAACACTACATTGCCTCTCAGTCTGCTGTAGTGTGTTTCATACTGGAGTGCGTAAACCTTTTCATAATGTGCCCATTTCTTAGTAAAGAGGTTGTCTCAAGGATGCCACCTCCTCCCACTTGCAATTGTGTAGACCACCTCCCCTCTCACTGGTGATAAAACATCCCTGCTGTTACTACAGCAATTATTTACTATGAAAGGTAACATTAGGGAGGTATTTAGTGCAACTTCTTTTAATGTGATTTAGAAACTGGGAATAGGTGAGGGGGAAATGGCGTGGCTGGGAATTATGAAACATTGCGTGGCTGGGAATTATGAAACGTGGTCATCATTTAAAACAGCATTTCGACAACAGATACCACAATTATTCCCTATTCTATCCGTAAGAAAAAGCTATTTCTCAAATACGACTGTGAGGTACTTACTGGCAAATACTGAGATTTTAATGGGGTGAACTTTAAGTTTAAAGGCTATTTTATAAACTAATCCAGTTGGCTACTAAGTCCCCCAAGCCAGCAAAGCACATGCTTAATTTTAAGCATGAGTAGTGCCTGCCTTTTTCAATGGTGGTCTATTGGGACTACTCATGCTTAAAGTTATGCATATGCTTAAGTGCTTTATTGGCTTGCAGCCTTAGTTTGCTCCACTAAGCAGGTGCCGTTCTAGCATTAAGAGGCTCCTGTCCGTTACTGACTGGGAGCAGCATGCTGTTCTTGATGCAAAATGTCACCAACGGCTGAGGCAAAGATGCTAAATATAACAGAAAAATAGCCATGCCTAAAGAAAGCAAGGGCCTCCCACTGCTCACCGTGGCCCTGATTCAGCAAAGCACTTAAGCACATGCTTAACTTTAAGCACAAAAGTTCACAAGTTTCAAGTTAAGTACATGCTTAAGTGTTTTTCTGGATCAGAACCTAAGGTCTGGTCCACACTAAGCCCCCAGTTCGAACTAAGATACGCAGCTTCAGCTATGTGAATAACATAGCTGAAGTCGAAGTATCTTAGTTCAAACTTAAAGGTACTTACTGCGGGTCCACACGCGGCAGGCAGGCTCCCCCGTCGACTCCGCCTACTCCTCTCGTGGAGCAGGATTACCGGCGTCGACGGCGAGCACTTCCGGGATCGATTTATCGCATCTAGACAAGACGCGATAAATCGATCCCAGAAGATCGATTGCTTGCCGCCGAACCAGCGGGTAAGTATAGACGTACCCTGAAACTGCCTCGCTAGCATGCCCCTTTTTAAATATAGGCAATCTCTCCAAACAAAATAATATATCCATTGTAAGTGAGTAAGTGCCAAATTCTGCCACACTTACTCACACTGAGTAGTACTGTGACACTAGCAGACCAGGTGCCAGTTCATGCAAAGGTCCCCATGTCTCAGTTGAACACTGACAGATACATAGCTGGAACCAGTCTGGCTCACCGGTGTGTTAGTATTGTTACAATGGGTATTAGAATTATAAGAATGTGTTTAGTGTTTACACTTTATTGAATGCATGAGAGTTGCTGCATGCACTCATCTCACTTATAACATCTGTATCCCATATTGTAAGGTAATATGTGAGCCCCTGTGACTGTGTAAATTACCAGACAGAAGAGACATTGATTAGTGTGCAGAAGGTGTTACACCCACCCCAAAAGGAAAGGTCCATCGATATCAGATGGACTGTTGTGGGACACTGTAACTGGAATTTCCCTACGTACCC
>NW_020664492.1:3932189-3958573 GCF_002925995.2 Terrapene triunguis | reverse complement strand
GGGGAATGCGGGGCACTCAGGGGAGGGGGCGGAGTTAGGGCGGGGACTTTGGGGAAGGGGCGGGGAAGGGGCGGAGTTGGGGTGGGGAAGGGGCGGAGTTGGGGCGGGCCCGGGGATGGGAAAGGGGCGGTGCCAGGGCCCCATGGAGTGTCCTCTTTTTTATTTTTTAAATATGGTAACCCTAATTTCTATCATTATTTGATCACATTTATAGCAAAACCTGTTCCTCATAGTCTCATCTGGAATGTGAAAAGGGAATGAGGATTTTTTTTGTAGGGTGGTTTTCAGGATTTAAACTTGGCATAAGGAAGATAAATTTTAAGCCAGATTGATAATGCCCAGGACTGTATTGCAGAGAGAAAGAGAGAGAGGACAAGAGGAAAGGGAGTAAAAGTGACAGTGAGGAGATAAGGATATCTGGGGACTGGATTCAATGGAAGCAAAGGGTCCCAAACAAACCAAAGTTGCACTCCCAACAAATCAAAATTCTTCCCTTTGCAATTGAGTTGATTAGCCCCAATGTGACTGTCAGCTACTTACAGTTCCACACACTGGAGCAGAAAGTTCTATTTCTGCAATATTTTCATGTTCAACCACTCAGGGGAGTAAGTAATGCAAGGTTACTGTTAGCCACTTATACTTCTATACCCAGAGGTGCTAACGGTGTTGCCTCTGCAGTATTTCTCAGTCCCATTCTCCCCTAGTTATAGGCTGCGGCTGGCAACTTGGGGTATGTCTACACAGCAACTGGACACCCACAAATGGCCTGTTTCAGCCGATTCGGGCTTGCAGGGCTCAGGCTGCAGGGTTATTTCATTCCAGGCTCGGGTTGGAGCCTGAGCTCTCGGACCCTCCCACCTCCCAGGGTCCTACAGCCTGGGCTCCAGCCCAAGCCTGGAAGTTTACACAGCAATGAAACAGCGCCACAGCCCAAGCCCCACAAGCCCGAGTCAACTGGCAGAGGCCAGCCACAGGTTTTTCTTTTCTGTGTAGACATACCCTTGACCTAAATCTCCTGTACATCAGTGTACAGCATTGCTGCTGCTGCAGCAGCACACAAATGAATGCTTCTTCTTGTCCATTCACTCCTGAGTTTCTTACAGGGGGACGGATTTCCCCCATTCCCCTTTTAGTACACTAGTGAGGGAAACAGAACAGTGAGTTGATGGCCCAGGACCTTATCATCAGTAGAGGTGACTGTGTTTTCAGGTTAATAATTAAGCACAGATAACAGTGCTGCACTTCCAGAGGTATCCCTTGATGGCCTTGGATGTAGATGAGCAGCAACAGCAGAAGTGTTAGCAGTGCCCTCTACCGGAGGTTTGCTGATGTTATAGGCACCGTGGGACCATGACTAGTAGGTGGCTGGAACTGTCTTCATTTTTAATTTTTCTCATGTCTGAAGCACAGGTTGGCCCCAGGAGTGTATTAAGACAGGATCCGTAAAGCTCGGTAAAGCCCATTCTTACTCCCACAGAGCTGGCTAGGAAATGCTGACTGTGGTTCAGTGCCTTCAGGGTGGGGCTAGGATCAGAAGAAAACGAGTAACAGTGCCCATCACTGAGACAGGGGCAAGGATGGTACCGCAGAGGAAGGAAGAAATTAGAAATTTCTTTTGTTTTTTTACAGTGCAAATATTTGCAATAAAAAATAACTATAAAGTGAGCCCTGTACACTTTGTATTCTGTGTTGTAATGGAAACCAATATATTTGAAAATGTAGAAAACACCCAAAAACATTTAAATAAATGGTATTCTATTATTGTTTAACAGCGTGATTAATCGCAATTAACTTTTTAAAAATATTAATCAGTAAAGCTTCTTCTTAGCTGCTTTTTCTTTTCTTATTACTATTTGAGAAGATAAACAACGTGCTACTATTCAAAACCTCAAACACTAGACAGCAAGCTATCAGTCGTGGCAGGCTAGATACTGGTTTACAGTCCCTTGTATTGGGCTCCCACCAGCCGGGGGCTCAGATCTGCCAACTGTAATTACAAACTATTTTCAAACATGCTTCACAGTTCATTTATAGTGGGAAGTGTTTCTTACCTCTTGGGGACTTTCAGCTTGTTTAGCTGAGCAAAAAGTTTTCATATATTGACTGAAATTTAAAAAGAAGACATTCCTATGATTTCTTTTGGGATTGCTTCATTTTCCCCACTCAGCACCCTCCACCACCCACTTTATCCCCCTTACCCTTCCATCAGTGCTACCACGCCACTGAAATTCTCTCTCTGGCCCTAGAAGAACTGGACACAATTTTCTCCAGAGCCTATCAGTGCTACTCTGTGCATCAGCCGCAGAGACACTGGCTGCTTGAGAAATCTACAAAACAAGGAAATTCAAAGATAGGACTGAACTGTGCAACATGGCTCCAAACAGCTGGAAATGCCAAAAGCAATTAAGTTAATTAAACATTATTCTCTTCATCTCATAATGTGTTTCTGAGGATACACGTGGTACAAAAAGCAAACATTTAAAATACCAAAAGCATCATTGTACTCTAAAGGTTCAAAGCCAAATACCGGAGGGTGCAATTTCACTGACTAGGGACAGGATAGGGAGAGAATGGTGTGGTATGGTCTGGGACTGTGCTCTGTGTGAACTCCACATGCACCCTACCATGGCAAAGGTTTGGAAAGCAGGGATTGTGGTCAATCAATGGCATCTGTGCTGACTTATTGGCCAAACCCCTCTGCATAGGGAAAGTGCAGTTGCTACAATGCTATTTCTTTGCTGAGGCTGCAGTAGTGGCGGTGGGTCAGGCTACAGCCTGAAGGCAAAGACTTCATGATCTCTCCCAGCCACTATTGAATACACTGGGCAGAATCACTTTGCCCAAAAAAGGTAATTTGGCTTTAAATGCTTTCTGTGACGCTGCCCTTCATAAGCGGCACAAAACTTCACACAATATTCAGAAAGCCCATCCCTACCTTATCCTTCTTCCTTAAGGCTCACCTCTGCTATCATGCGTAGTTGAGAACATCTAGTCAGATGAGAAGCTACAGTGTGTGCACACCTAAGTTACATGAAAACCTGCTGCTAGTGTCCTTCTCCCCATGGTTTTGTTCCATCCCTCTGTTATGTCTTGTCATTGACCTACTTTGTAAGCTCTTTACTACATGTTTGTACCTTGCCTCTGTTGATCACTGAATGGGGCCTCAAAGCACTGTGGTAATTAATAAGTTAACAATAAAATAATAATATGAGTCAGATTCAACAGATTTCTGTTTGAGTCAATGGGATTCATGCAAGAGTATCAAAGTATCAAATCTGACCCCAGTTTTGTATACATTAGGGAGTTTAAGGCATAGCATATCTGCATAGAAAAATTAACTACATTTCTGTTCTACAGAGTAAAGTAAATGTAAAAAAGCAATTGTGCATTTGGGGGATTTTTTTACAGTGGTAAAACACTGTATTTTACTTGGCAATAAATTTTTGCTGTATTAATCTAGTAAGTGCTGTCTTCTTGAAAATGGTCCTAATTTTATTTTTTTTAGAGTTGACCAAAAAATGTGATTTTCAATATACTGCAACAATCAACAGATATTTATAATATTTTTCACAATGAGCTTGTCACACTGGTAAATCTCCCCCTGGCTGGACAGTCACCTGGTTTCTGTGTTTGAGGGCCACCTCCTTTGGCCCCACGTGCTCTAAGCCTCCTGAGTCTGAGCAGAGTCCAGACACTGCTCCTGGCTGAGGTCTCTGGGCACACTCATGGGGTCAGATCTTCTGTCTAGCTCCCCTTCTGAGGGCTGAAATCCTGCAGGCCAGTTGCCCAGCCCCTGGGACCAGTGCTGACCACTCAGACTCCGCCAAAGTGTAGACACACCGCACCCAGAACTTCGCCATGTGAGTGCTCTGGGTTTACAGCTTAGCACTTCAGGGGCACGTGACAGTGCAAGGCAACAGACACACAGACAGACTGCACAGGATTCTCAACCCATTACTGTAAGGTGATGAATCACTCCTGTGCTAGGCTCCAGCCAATCCACAGGCCAGGAACTGGTTTTGTGAGTCCCAGACCAGGTATATAAGCCTCACAGGAGGACAAGTAACTCAGTCTCCTCAATATCACTCCAGGGGTTGGAACTCACTCTTGCCTGACAGTGGCAACAGACTCCACAAGCCTTAGCCTGCTCCAGCCTTGCTCTTGCTCCTGCCCTGCTCCTAGTCCCGCAAAGCAGCGGCCTAACCGTTGTTGAGTTTTTTGTAGGCATCACAGCAAAGGAGAGTTTTGAGGAGGAATTTGAAGGTCAGTAATGAGGTAGCTTTACAGAAGTTTACAGGGAGTGCTAGGGACACACAACATTTTTATGGTTTTCTCTTCAATCATTATATGTTATTGTCCAGCAGTTTTAACATGCCTCAGTTAGGAACTCTGTCCAATAAACATTTGCATGGGACTTTTTCTGAACTTCCCTAATTCTCAACAAAAAGATAAAAAAGCACATTGTCCTTTAACATAACACACACAAATAGACACTGTGATGGGTTGGATCCTCCCTTCTGGGGTACTCCCTTCTGGGGTGCTGGGGTCCCACTGAGCCCACTTGTTCCACCAGCCTGGGCTCCCTCACTCTGTCCTGCTGCGCGCGCGCACACACACACACACACACAGCTGTAGAATCACAGTCTGCAATCAGCTCTGTGTGGGAAGACTCAGCTCAGGGAATTGCCCAACACTCTGGTGCACACACTCTCTGGACTGTAAACCCAAAATTATATTGTCTTGCATTGTATAGAGATCTATACAGCATAAACTCATAAAATTCACACACCCCCCCTCAATGTGGAGGAAGATATGCACAACTTTTTGTCCCCCCCCCCATGAATTGCACAAACTGGGTTTTGGAATAAACAAAAAACAAATTTATTAACCACAAAAGATAAATTTTAAGTGATTATAAGGGATAGCAAACAGATCAAAGCAGATTACTGAGCAAATAAAACAAAACACGCAAACTAAGCTTAATACACTAAGGAATACTGGCTACAAATAATAATTTCTCACCCTAAATGTTGTTTCAAGCAGGTTGCAGAGTTTCTTGAAGGTAAACTGCACTGCTTGCAGCTTAAATCTCCAGGGATTCCTTTCACAGGGTAGACCTTTCTTGCCTGGGCTCAACCCCTCCCCCCACCTTAGTTCCTTTGTTTCTTCAGGTGTTTTCAGCAGTCTTCCTTCTTGGGTGGGGAGGCACTGGAGAAGAGCCCAGATTAACTCACTCCCCAGCCTTAAATAGGATTTGCATATGGCAGGAATCCTTTGTTTCCCAGTTTCACCCCCACCCCCTTCCAGTGGAAAAATACCAGAAGTCCAAAGTGATGTCTAGTACCAGGTGACATGATCACCTTGCCCTGCAGTGTTAAAGCAGCATCCCAGGAAACTTCTCAGGAAGGAGGGAGATTAGCATTTTCAAAGTCCTATTGTCCTTCCTAATGGCTCATCCAGGCTGATTGCCTACTGTCTGGTGGGCGTTCCCCAGCTGGAAGCACTTTTGTAATTGACACATAGTCCATATTCCTAACTTCAGATACAGAAATGATACATGCATACAACTAGGATAATCACATTCAGTAAATCATAACCTTTCCAATGATATCTCACATGACCCATCTTGCATAAAACATATCTTAGTTATGCCATATTCATACCATAACAATATCTCTATGAGGAATATGGGGCATAATGTGACACACACACACACACACACACACACACAAATCTCTAGTTTCCCTGAACCACAGAGACTATTTGTTCCAAGGAAAAATAGCTAAATGCATATTGGAGTGCCAAGGGATGCATAAAACAAATATTAGCAGACAAAAGTGAAGTAACTTATCATAGGAACCACTGTATTGACATATGCTAACAACTACTCTATATCGGTATTCCAAAGAAACACACACCTTGGATCAAAGCCAACCGTGACTGGCTTCCCTGAAGTTACAATAGGAATGATTTGGCCCCTGGCATTTTCTTTTAATTACATCACATTAATTATTGAGCTATAGCAATACCAACATTCCAGGAAACAATGCCGGGCCACTAATGGGAAAAACAGCTGCAATTCCCTATCTCAGTAACAACGCAGATTGGTGTTAATTTATGCATGTGAGATTTTGATACTGAAATATTGTCCTTAAATGTCTTCTTTGTTGAGAGCCAATGCCTCATGTTAATCATAAACATATCAGTCTTTCAGCTGTAGTAAGACAAAGAGAGCACCAACTGACATAATGATTTATGACATAATACAGCGCACACCACACCATATGCAGGAGTGCACTTACCCATTACGGATGCTATACAAAAACTCACCTACTCCAATGCTACCCTTGATATTCACTCAAAGGAACATATGGAAGAAACAACTGAGGGAGACTCATTCAGACAGCAGAGATCTACACATATACTCCCACATGCAAGGAGAGAGAGAGAGAGAAAAGATAACATGGAATAACTGTTCAGTACATTAGAGAGCACTTCTAGGTTATCATCTGTTTTGTCATTGTGCACCTTAGTTTCTTTAGCTATGATGATTCATAACCAGACATATCTATTCAGCTTCCATGCAGTCTAAAACAAAAATAACTTTAGAACAGTCCCGGAAAGATTCTCTGAGGCGCTCACAGCAACTGAACACGTTTTGTGATGTTCAGTCTTCTGATGATATGGTATCCTAAATTTATCACAAGGTGACATGTAGGCGTAACAATCCTGTAGGAAACAGCCAAACTCTTCATGAACATAGTTGAAATCAAACTGCCTATTTTCACTTCACCACATTTACACACCACTGTGATTTCACAACAGGGATGTACCTGTAAGTACAGGGTCAAGAACCAATTTCATTCAAAACATTTAACAGGCCTCAGAATCCATTTTGTTGTGACTCCTCATACTGAATGCCAGGGATGCCATTAAACAGGATTTTTAAAATTTCTACATTATGGGCTACTGCAGTGGAATTCAAGGGCAAGTGCTATTCTTAAAATGCCCAGTGTCATATAAACTATGAAACTAGGGTGACCAGATGTCCTGATTTTGAGGAACAGTCCCTATATTCAGGGCTTTGTCTTATATAGGCACCTATTATCCCCCCACCCCCACCCCCATCCCAAAGTTTTCACACTTGCTATCTGGTCACGCTATATGAAATTATTCTTTACATTAATTTGTAAAAATTTCTGTTTGCAAGATCCTGGAAAACATATGCTCCTATGTTAGGCTGTAATAATGTAACACAAAGGAATTGTTTGACGCCCCAGTCTATCTTAGGTACTTATATGCCCCCTTTCACCATAGTAGCTGAGTATTTCACAATCTTTAATATATTTACCCTCACAATATCCATATGTAGTAGGGAAATTGCATTTTATAGATGGGGGAAACTAAGGCAAAGGGAGATCAAGTGACTTACCCAAGGTCACTCAGGAAGTCTGTAGCAAAGCCAGGAATTGAACCCAGGTCCCCAGCTATCATCCTAACTACTGGACCATCCTTCTTTGTCGAACATTTAAAACAAGGCTGGACAAAACAGTAAAAGATATGCAAAAGGCAAAAAACATGGGTAAGATGCCACCTAAAAGTCATCTGACAGGTCTTTTCCACACTAATTCTACGATACCGTCATTTATTACAGATCCAGAACCAATTGCCTGGTCTGGAAGTGATTGGTAAGTACTGTAAAGTATCAGGAAATCCGTTCAATATCAGCACAGTAACACTGATTACAATTAATTTTAATAGATACTTTCCTGCAAATACTTTTTAAAAATGCATACAGGATGCTATTATATACTTGCATGTGAGAATACCATCCTGTTTTGATCACCTGACTTCTTTTCAGTTGAATCTGCTTGGAAATGAAGTAAACAGCTTGTATATTTGAACTAAAATGACTGCATCTGTAATATTTCATATTTAAGTTACCATCTGGCCAATTTTTTTGAATATCATTTTACTTCTTTCTCTGATTCTTAAAATATTCCTCTCCCAGACTGCCACAAATCTCCCCTGCTGCTTCTGAGTGAAATTTGGCAGCTCTCAAATATCACCATGACAAGCCCAGGAAGAGAACAAGCCAGCATCCAGAGAGACAGGAGAGAATGAGCCAGCAGCCTGAAGAGAGACATTGTTTTTAATTACATTACAATCATCCTGTAAATTTTCCATTAGTTTGGCTGGTTATGTTGTAATTTTCCCATAATAATTTTTCCAGAAGACATGAGTGTAATACTTGGGCTATGTCTAAGTTGACCTACACTACACAACTCCAGCTTAGTGAATAACGTAGCTGGAGTCGACATACCTTAGGTCAAGTTACCGCAAGGTCTACGGGAGAAAATCTCCCGTCGACTTACCTTACTCTTCCAGAAGAGTGGAAGAAAGCTAATATTGTGCCAATTTTTAAAAAGGGTAAACGGGATGACCTGGATAAATATAGGCCTGTTAGCCTGACATCGATCCTGAGCAAGATAATGGAGCAGCTGATACCGGACTCGATGAATAAAGAAGTAAAGGAGGGTTATGTGATTAATGAATATCAAATGGTTTTATGGAAAATAGATCCTGTCAAACTAACTTGACATTATTTTATAAGTTTACAAGTTTGGTTGATAGAGATAATAGTGTTGATGTAATATACTTAAACTTCTGTAAAGCATTTGACTTGATACCATACATTTTGATTAAAAAACTAGAATGTTATAAAATTAACATGGCACACATTAAATGGATTGAAAGCAGGCTAACTGATAGGTCTTAAATTTAAAATGTAACTGTAAATGGGTAACCATCATCAAGCAGAGTCTGTTCCTAGTGGGGTCCCGCAGGGATCATTTCTTGGCCGTATTTAACATTGTTTTCAATGACCTGGAAGAACATATAAAATCATCACTGATAAAATTTGCAGATGACACAAAAATTGGAAGACTGGTAAATAATGAAGAGGACATGTCACTGATACAGAGCAATCTAGATCGCCTGGTTAATCTAGCTGGGTGCAAACTAACAATATCTGTTTTAATGCAGCTAAATGTAAATGTATACACCTAGGAACAAAGAATGTAAGCCATATTTACAGGATGGGGACCTCTATCCTGGGAAGCAGTGACTCTGAAAAAAAGATTTTGGTGCAATGGTGGATAACCAGCTGAACATGAGCTAGAGTTAATTCAATTCTAGGATACATAAACAAGGGAATCTCATGTAGAAGTAGAAAGGTTATTTTACCTCTATATTTGGCACTGGCACAACCACAGTTGGAATAATGCATCCAGTTCTGGTGCCCTGTGAGGAAGTTGTGAAGGCTAGGACTATAACAGCATTTAAAAGAGAACTGGATAAATTCATGGAGGTTAAGTCCATTAATGGCTATTAGCCAGGATGGGTAAGGAATGTTGTCCCAAGCCTCTGTTTGTCAGAGGGTGGGGATGGATGGCAGGAGAGAGATCACTTGATCATTACCTGTTAGGTTCACTCCCTCTGGGGCACCTGGTATTGGCCACTGTTGGTAGACAGGATACTGGGCTAGATGGACCATTGGTCTGACCCAGTACGGCCGTTCTTATGTTCTTATGTAAGTATCTACATGAGAAACAAATATTTAATTATGAGCCCTTCAATCTAGTAAAAAAAGGTATAACATGACCCAGTGACTGGAAGTTGAAGCTAGACAAATTCAGATTGGCAATAAGGCATAATTTTTTGACAGTAATTATGCTGTCATAATTACCAATGGGTAATCTCCATTGGAACAATTTAACAAGCGTTGTGGTGGATTCTCCATCACTCACAATTTTTAAATGAAGACTGGATATTTGTCTAAAAGATCTGCTCTAGGAATTATTTCGAGGAAGTTCTATGGGCGGTGTTACAGAAGAGGATAGACTAGATCACAATGATCCCTTCTGCCTTGGAATCTATGAATGAGACTCAAGGGGAAAATACTCTACATTCGTCTCCCTGACGACACAGCTGTGTAACTATGGAAACACAAAATTAGGTCTAAATCTGACCAATCTTATCCACAAAATAACTCTAAACCTCCTCAGAGTGAGAAACACTTGACACATTTACTCAGTGTAGACTGCCCAAATTAGCTAATTCACAACCTGCAGCCATTCCACTAATGGGAACTTTATAAGTGCTCTTACCAGATTTGCCTGTTACTTTGGGGTACGCTCATTTATTAGGGTTACTCTTCTTGGGGGGGTTCTGTAATTCTATCAATGTACTGCTTGTGTCACTTGTGTTCTCTTATGGAGCTCTACTTCTCCCTTCTGCAAGTCCCCTCCCAATGGAGCTATCCTGCAGGACCTAGGTTCCCCAGGGCTGGGTTCTTCCAGCCCCAGAATCAGATGAACACGCGCACACACATTAACAGAGCGCGTCTGAGAGGACTGGGTTAATCAGCATTCCAAGCTGACCCCTTATATGTTCCTGGACTCAGTAAGCTGGGTCAAACAGCACCTCCAAGCTGTCACTCTCATATGCCATGGGCACCGCACCAGAACAGAGTGTGCGGGTGGAGCAGCACTTTCAAGTTGCCACCCTTATATGCCCCAGGTTCAGCACGTCCCTATCCCCACTTTCACATTAAAAATTTTCTGGTAGTAACCCACTTGATGAGTAAAGCCCACAGGATTTTTGGGCGCTACAAGGATCTTTAACTTAGGTACGAGGAGCGTTGCTGCAGAGAGAGAGAGAGAGAGATACAACCACCTTAAACATGAAAGTTATTTATTGCCAGGTAATAACCATACAAGGGGAGCCAAACAAACAAAATAGTTATAATATTAAATCTAACTTAAATTTGATTATAAAAGTCAGGTTTAGAAAACTATAACTTATCACACAAGTCAGGGTCAGAGGGCTATACCTAGAGAGAGAGAGAGAGAGAGAGAGAGAGAGAGAGATGGGTTCTCACCACTCTGTGAAGTTTGAATCAATCGGGGTTCCCAGGTGGTGGTGGTAGCTGAGGGTCCGGAGTGCTGGAGACAGGCAGAGCCCCCAGCATGATCAATCAGGACAAGATGAAATCCTAGTGGAACTGATGCAGATGTTGGATACAGGCATCAGAACACTTACTTGAGCATGGGTAGGGGTTTTTGTAGGGAAAGAACAATGGTTCAAGGGCGAACACTAGATTTGTTTATGGGTAAACTGATGGCTCAAGAGAGTAAACCAAAGTTGTTTTGTTCAGGCTAGACAATAGGCACTGATCATTTCTAGCTATGGGCAGTGTTCCTTCGAGAGAGCTCACAATGCAATTAGACAGCTTCAGTATTTTGGATACCAATAAAGGATTTATTACTAGAATTGGTCTGAAACTACTGAGCTGGGTGTGCGCAGGTGTGGGTTCATTAACATCTGGAGCAGAGATTCCCCATCATGCAGTGCTTTCCTGCTTTTCTGGTCCCAGAGTTCAGTGTGGTTCTTGCCATGGAATCTCTGTTCTCTATTCTGTATGCTAATAGAGATGCCTCCGTGTCCCATCTTTGATGCAAATGAGGCTAGGGGAGTTTCCTTAATCCTGTCACCCTTGTCTGGAGAGGTTTAGGTGTGTCTCCCACGGCCTTTTAATTGCTTTTTGTAAGTCTGTCTTTTGATCAGCTTTGGTTCAAGCAGAGGCTGGAGGGGAAGGTCTTTTGTGAGTCAGACAGGCTGGACACTGCGCCCTGGTTCCCTAAGGACACAGAGCTGATAGGTAAGAGTGCAATGGTGGAAGCAAAGAAACATACTTGCTTCATACACAGCCACGGCACAGGAATTCAGAAACTTTTCATGTTGCAGTCACTCGGCATTTGATTTCTATCCTTGGCCATCTAGCCATCTACCCTCCTGCTTCAGCTGTCACAGGCCATCACCATGCTGTGGTGACCTGTGAGGACAAAACATGAGCACAAGATATTTATCAGCCATTGTACCCATAGTCAAGGACAAAAGATTATTATAATGTCCTTCCAAGCCATTGGTAAAGTTGTCATGGCATACACAATAGCCTTCCCCAGAGTCAGTCTTGGGGTACATCTACACTTTGAGCTGGAGGTATGATTCTCCGATTGAGAAAACATACCCACACTATTTCTGATTGAGCTAGTGTGCTATAAATAGAGCGTAGCTGCCATGGTGCAAGAAGCTAGCTGTCCAGAAAATGTGACTAGCCTATTAAATGGGATTGCACTCAGCGTGGCTAGCTCCTCCCACCATAGGCACCACCCTGTTTACACTCTATTTTTAGCATGCTAGCTCAATCAGAACCAGTGTGGGTATGTCTCCTCGAGTTGGAAGTCATACCTCAGCTTGAAGTATCGATCTACGCAATTTTGTGCAAAGATCATTAAAACTGGCCCAGTGACCTGCCAGGAAAGTTGTACCCCAACCTCGTTGTGACATGCCTGGACACAATCCAGACTAATAAGTAGCTACGTCATCCCTGCCCTGTAACCTAGGGTGCCTTTTACAATGTCTTGCTGCTGTAGCCTCCAACCTGATCTGCTGACAAACAGCCTCCAGCATGTAAGTCACTCCCAGCTATGTCTGTGTGTGTGCTGCATTCAGCCAGACACACCTTGGCTCTTACCAGCCTTAGTTATGCTGCAGAGTGACCCCAATGCACCCCCAGTCCCGGATCTTCCCCCAGAAATGTATGTCCTGTACTGTCCAGCCCTCTTCTGGACAGTACAAATATATTAAGTCCTTTATTCATTTAAGGTAATCATATTCCATCTTATTATTTTAAATAGTTACCCAGACACTTTAACTTAGACACACTGGATTAGATAAAACATTAAAACAAGTCTATTAACTACAAAAAGATAGATTTTAAGTGAGTATAAGTAATGAGGCATAAATGTCAGAAATGGTTACAAGAAAAATAAAGATAAAACATTAACTAGTGCCTAACTTAACAAACTATATTACAGTCAAACAAAGTTTCTCATCACATGCTCCAGCAGATTAGAGACCAAATGCTCAGGTCAGTACCACTCTCCTCTCCCCCCACCTCATAGTACAACGGCTGTTTTCCTTTGCCTTCTTAGGTGTGATGCCAAAGACAGACATGGACAAAGAGGAGGGTCTCTTGGGGGTATCTGCCCCTTCTTATTATAGCCATGTCTCCTGTTTAAGGAGCATTTCCAGCTGTGAGCAAGGCAACATGCACCCTGTTAAAGAAAGGAAACTCCACGCTGTTTCTTTGCTAAGATGTAGATATATGTCCCTGCTCCCTTCCTTGCCAAAGGATGGCCACTTAGCAGGGAATGGTCTGTCAGCCACTGGCTGAGGTGTCAGCTTGCCCTTTGTCTCTGAGGAACTGGTTTAGCCATTCCCCAGACTTACTTAAGAAACAAGCTTCAGTCATAATTTCAGCTTATGATCATAACTTTACATATAATGTTGCTATTTGTATTTTGCCATGATATTATTGATCAGTAAGTTATGAGTTTTTTAAATGACACTTCCCAAGGCATACCTTGTACAAACATTATTACAGTAGTGCATAGGGTGTGAACAGAGGGGTATATTCCATCACACTCACATCCAAGGAGGCAATAGAATCAGAGAATATCAGGGTTGGAAGGGACCTCGGGAGGTCATCTAGTCCAATCTCCTGCTCAAAACAGGACCCACACCAACTAAATCATCCCAGCCAGAGCTATGCCAAGCTGGGCCTTAAAAACCTCTAAGGATGGAGATTCCACCACCTCCCTAGGTAACCCATTCCAGTGCTTCACCACCCTCCTAGTGAAATACTGTTTCCTAATATCCAATCTAGACTTCCCGCACTGCAACTTGAGACCATTGCTCCTTGTTCTGTCTTCTGCCACCACTGAGAACAGCCTAGCTCCATCCTCTTTGGAACCCCCCTTCAGGTAATTGAAGGCTGCTATCAAATCCCCCCTCACTCTTCTTTTCTGCAGACTAAATAACCCCAGTTCCCTCAGCCTCTCCTCCTAAGTCATGTGCCCCAGCGCCCTAATCATTTTCGTTGCCCTCCACTGGACTCTCTCCAATTTGTCCACATCCCTTCTGTAGTGAGGGGCCCAAAAGTGGCAACACACCAGATGTGGCCTCACCAGTGCCAAATAGAAGGGAATAATTACTTCCCCCGATCTGCTGGCAGTGCTCCTACTAATACAGCCCAATATGCCGTTGGTCTTCTTGGCAAAGAGGGCACACTGCTGACTCATATCCAGCATCTCGTCCACTGTAATCCCCAGAACTGCTGCTTAGCCAGTCAGTCCCCAGCCTGTAGTGGTGCATGGGAGTCTTCCTTCCTAAGTGCAGGACTCTGCACTTGTCCTTGTTGAACCTCATCAGATTTCTTTTGTCCCAATCCTCCAATTTGTCTAGGTCACTCTGGACCTTCCCTACCATCAAGTGTATCTACCTCTCCCCCTAGATCAGTGTCATCTGCAAACTTGCTGAGAGTGCAATTAATCCCATCATCCAGATCATTAATAAAGATGTTGAACAAAACCGGCCCCAGTACTGACCCCCTGGGGCACTCCACTTGATACCGGCTGCCAACTAGACATCGAGCCATTGATCACTACCCTGTTGAGCCCAACGATCTAGCCAGATTTCTATCCACCTTATAGTCCATTTATCCAATCCATACTTCTTTAACTTGCTGGCAAGAATACTGTGGGAGACCGTATCAAAAGCTTTGCTAAAGTAAAGATATATCACATCCATTGCTTTCCCCATATCCACAGAGCCAGTTATCTCATCATCGAGGGCAATCAGGTTGGTCATGCATGGCTTGCCCTTGGTGAATCCATGTTGACTGTTCCTGATCACCTTCCTCTCCTCCAAGTGCTTCAAAATGGATTCCTTGAGGACCTGCTCCATGATTTTGCCAGGGACTGAAGTGAGGCTGACTGGTCTGTAGTTCCCCGGGTTCTCTTTCTTCCCTTTTTTAAATATGGGCACTATATTTGCCTTTTTCCAATCGTCCGGGACCTCCCCGGATTGCCACAAATTTTCAAAGATAATGGCCAATGGGTCTGCAATCACATCAGCCAACTCCCTCAGCACCCTTGGATGCATTAGATCTGGATCCATGGACTTGTGCATGTCCAGCTTTTCTAAATACTGTAGTCCTTAACCTGTTCTTTCACCACTGAGGGCTGATCACTGTTACCAGATTTGCCCGTTAGTTTGGGGTACGCTCATTTATTAGGGTTACTCTTCTGGGGGGAGGAGGGGGGGTTCTGTAATTCTATCAATGTACTGCTTGTGTCAAATGTGTTTTCATATGGAGCTCTACTTCTCCCTTCTGCAAGTCCCCTCCCAATGGAGCTATCCTGCAGGACCTAGGTTCCCTAAAGCTGGGTTCCTCCAGCCCCAGAACTGGATGAACACACACACACACACACACACATTAACAGAGCAAGTCTGAGTGGACCAGATCAATCAGCACTTTCAAGCTGACCCCTTATATGTCACTGGACTCAGTGGGCTGGGTCAAGCAGCACTTTCAAGCTGCCACCCTTATGTGCCAAAGGTACCACACCGGAATAGAGTAAGCCAGAGCAGGCTGGGTCGAACAGCACTTCCAGGCTGCTACCCTTATATGCCCCTGGACTCAGTAGTCTGGGTCGAGTAGCACTTCCAAGCTGCAACCCTCATATGTCACAGGTTCAGCATGTCCCTATCCCCACTTTCACATCACAATTGTACTGGTAGTAACCCACTTGATGAGAAAACCCCACAGTATTTTGGGGCGCTACAGGGATCTTTAGCTTAGGTAAAAGAAGTGTTGCTGCAGAGTAAATGGGGAAGCTCAAAACACCAAAGAGTAAAGTTCAGAGAGAGAGAGAGAGAGAGAGAGAGAAGCAACCAGCTTAACCATAAAAGTTATTTATTGAATAATAATGATAACTACACAAGGAGAGCCTAAACCAACATAACAGTTACCTTATTAAAGCTTAATACCGGAGGTAGAAAGGAAAACAGAGAGAGAGAGAGAGAGAGAGAGAGAGAGAGAGAGAGAGAAGCTTGAACTGGTCAGGGTTTCCAGGTGATGGTGGTAGTTCAGGGTCCTGAATGCTGGAGACAGGCAGAGCCCCCAGCACGATCAGTCAGGAGAAGATGAAATCCCAGTGGAACTGATGCAGAGTTTGGGTCCATGCATCAGAACACTTACTGGAGTGTGAGTAGGGTTTTTTTGTAGGGAAAATACAATGGTTCAAAAGAGAACACTAGATTTGTTTATGGATAAACTGATGACTCAAGGGTTTTCTTTAGGCTAGACAATAGGAGCTGATCACTCCTAGCTATGGATGATGTTTCTTGCAGGGAGCTCACAATGCAATTAGGCTGCTTCAGTATTTTTGGATATCAATCGAGGATTCATTACTAGAATTGGTCTGATAACTGCTGAGCTGGGTGTGGGCAGGCGTAGGTTCATTAACATCTGGAGCAGAGATCCCCAGGATGCAGTGCTTCCCTGCTTTTCTGGTCCCAGAGTTCAGTGCGGTTCTCTGTTCTCCATTCTGTATGCTAAAGGAGATGCTTCCCTGTCCCATCTTTGATGTAGATGAGGCTAGGGGAGTTGCCTTTGTTCTTCTCACCCTTGTCAGGAGGGGTCTAGGTCTGTCTCCAATCTGCCCTTCATTGCTCTTTGCAAGTCTTTTCTCTGATCGGTTTTGGTTCACGCAGCTGGTCTCCTGCCATATTTGCTATTCTTTCTACACATCGGGATGGTTTGTTCCTGCAGCCTCAATAAGGCTTCTTTAAAATACAGCCAGCTTTCCTGGACTCCCTCCCCCTCATATTAGCCTCCCAGGGGATCCTGTCCATCAGTTCTCTAAGGGAGTCTAAGTCTGCTTTTCTGAAGTCCAGGGTCCGTATTTTACTACTCTCCTTTCTTCCTTTTGTCAGGATCCTGAACACAACCATCTCATGGTCACTGCTGCCTAGGTTGCCACCCACTTCTACTTCCCCTACCAATTCTTCCCTTTTAGCCTAACCCAGAGACTCTCAACACTTCCATCTCCAATGTCCATCTCTACCTCAGTCCAAGTGTGTACATTTTTAATATATAAGGCAACACCTCCTCCCTTTTTCCCCTGTCTATCCTTCCTGAGCAAGCTGTATCCATCCACACCAACATTCCAATCATGTGTATTATCCCACCAAGTTTCAGTGATGCCAACAATGTCATAGTTGTATTTATTTATTAGCACTTCCAGTTCTTCCTGCTTATTACCCATACTTCTCGCATTTGTATATAGGCATCTAAGATACTGGTTTGATCTTTCCTCCCAGTTTTGTCCTGACCCTCCTTTCTCTCTGCCAATATAGCCCACACTCCCTCTCGTTTCCGACCCATCTCCCAGGTCTCCATGTTCCCCACTTACCTGCAGGCTTTGTTCACCTGTCCCCGTCGAACCTAGTTTAAAGCCCTCCTCACTAGGTTAGCTGAAATAGAGTGGGAGCACTCTATTTCAGCTCTTGCCAAAGAAAACCAGTATGAAAAAAAATATCCTTTTTACCATGCTTGAAATCCCCAAGCACTCTTTCTATGATGGTTGTGATTTCCCATGTGGGCCATTTTTAACAGAACAAGCAGATGAAATTATACAACAGCACAGGAAAGTGAGGTCTACAGCCTCCAATATCATCAAGCATAGATCTCATTACTATTTAATCTCAGGAATTCCTTGAGTATTTCTCTTAAAGACAAGAGACAAATATTTTTGAAGTGTGCTAAATACACAATTTAACCACTATGCTGAAGAACTCTATGCTGAGCTTATTATAATAAATACATTTACTGCAAGTGCTATCATCAGAATTTGTGGCTAAATAAATACTTGGGTCAGATTCTGATCTCACTTATGCCAGTGTATCTTCATTATAGTAAATGGAGTTACTATGGATTTAAAGTGGTGTAAATGAGATTATGATGGCCCTCTGACTCTACTCACCACTCTTTTTCATCTGATCCGGGAAGCCTTACTTACGTGATTGTTTCTTACTCACTTGACTCATGTGAATAACGATAGCTCACGTAACACTTTCCAGGATTAGGGGCTTAATAACATACATATTTAGGGCCTTACCAAATTCAAGACCATGAAAAATCCGTCACGGACCATGAAATCTGGTCCCCCCCCCCATGACATCTTGTCTTTTGTGCGTTTTTACCCTATACTATACAGGTTTCATTGGGGGGAGAGAGGGCGTGAACCAGCGTTTCTCAAATTGGGGATCCTGACCCAAAAGGGAGTTGCAGGGGGGGTCACAAGATTATTTTAGGGGGATCGTGGTAGTGCCACCCTTACTTCTTTGCTGACTTCAGAGCTGGGCAGTTGGAGAGTGGCGGCTGTTGGCTGGGGACCAGCTCTGAAGGCAGTGCTTCGCCAGCAGCAGCACAGAAGTAAGGGTGGCAATAACAGACCATGCCATCCTTCTGTGCTGCTGCTGGTGGCAGCTCTGCCTTCAGAGCTGGGCTCCTGGCCAGCAGCTGCCACTCTCCAGCTGCCCAGCTCTGAAGGCAGCACCGCCGCCAGCAGCAGCACAGAAATAAGGGTAGCAATACCACAACCCCCCTCCAATAACCTCCCCACAACTCCTTTTTGGGTCAGGACCTCTACAATTACAACACCATGAAATTTCAGATTTAAATAGCTGAAATCATGAAATTTACGATTTTAAAAATCCTATGACTGTGAAATTGACCAAAATGGACCATGAATTTGGTAGGGCCCTCTATACATATTGTATCAATGACAACAGCAAAAACCCTGTAGATGTGACTTAGCAAGAATTTTCTCAATTATCAGCTCAACTGTCATCTTTTTAGCAATCTTCCTTCCTTCACAATTTCTAAACTTCAGGTTTATAAAACATTTTACAGTTGGAGAAAGACCAACACCTTTACAACTGCATAGTGCTGTGATAATAGACTGCATTTAAGATACTATATACTATTAAACATGTAATTATCAAGCATTAATTTATATTACACCCATTTCTAAAATGTATAATTTTAAAATCACCAGTTTAAAACATTTGAAAATTAAATTTTGGTAGTTTTGAGATTGAGACAACGTAAACTTTTATCGACATTCTGCCTAAACAAAAATCTACAGAGTGAATAGACACTAGCATGTGCATATACAGATTCCTTAGTACAAACTGACAGGTCACAAATAATTGATTTGTGTGTGTGGGTATGCTCTCTGTGAACTTCCCAGAAATCTATAACTCGGAATCATTCACATACCACAGCAGCTGGACATCTCAACTGAAAACATTTCCATGGATGAGTGAGCCAAGCAAATGAATCACTTTTATGACCACAGAAAAAGGTTGCTCTAGGCCTTGTCTGGATATTAAAATATTAGAAGTCTATGACCTAGTTTATAATTCATCATAGAACTTTAGTTAGCACTACAGATATTAAGATTATTTGCTTTCTGCTCCTAAAACTGAAATTACTTTAGAGACTTAGTGTAGAGTGAAAATGCTTAGTTTAATTATTTGATTACAATTTTTACATGAATTAGAAAATCTTTGAACAATAATTTGTTAAGAATTCATGATGGACGCCACTAAATTAAAGATAGGAAATGACAGCTGTTAAAATTACATTATTGCTGCAATTACTTGGAAATTCAGCATAACTTAATTACTAAGCTTCAAAAGAATAACACAAGTTATACTAAAATCTTTGACCCTTGTGTACCCAAAACTCCTACTGAACTCAATGGGAGTTTTGATTGTGCAGAGAATGCAGGATCAGGCCCAAAAATGAATGAATGAATGAGGGGGGGAGAGAAGGAGGTATCAGCATGTAAACAAAAATCGGTGTTTTAAGAATAAGAGATAGAAAATGAATCATAGATGGTGAGGACTGGCAGGTCAGAAGTGGGCACGGTAAATTGTATACAACATTGAGCCCAATCCTATAAGGTGCTGGGATCCTCCTACGAGTCCATGTGAGCTGAAAGCATTCAGCCCCTCGCATGACCAGGTGCTATGTGAGGGGAAATACTTTTATTCAAGTAAATGTTCTCAGTTAGAGTTTAAAAGCAGTGGAACAAACCCAGAAGGGATGTGGAAAGTGGTGTAAGTTAGACTCCTACACCCTGTAACTTACATCTGTTGATGTTTGGCTTGTAAGAAAAACAGCACAGAGCATTAGACTGAAACTAAGGAGACCCAGATGCCGTTCCAGCCTATGCCCCTGATGTACTGTATGATCCAGAGCAAAACCCTTCAGCTCTCTGTGCCTCTGCTTGTTCTCTTATTGTTTGTCTGTCTTGTCTATTTAGAGTAAGTTTGGGTGGCAGGGATTCCCTTTTGTACAGTGCTGAACATAATGGGACCCCAGTCTTTGGGCCTGATCCAAAGCCCATTGAAATCAATGGAAAGATTCTAAATGACTTCAATGGACTTTGGATCAGACAGACCCTTGGCTGAGGTCTGTAGGCACTGCTGTAATATGAATAATATATAATAATGTGACATTATCTTATTCTCCCTTCAACTCACAGCCACTCACAGACTTAATAGCTGGTGTAAATTAGCATAGTTCCATTGACTCTAACAGAGCTTTGCTGATTTACACCAGCAGAAAATCTAGTTCATACATTTTTAACTTACACACACTTGACACCTCTCATTGAATATAACTCAGTGTAGGGGATTCTACGATGATGTAATATGTGTGTCAATGATCTACTTCAATGTATGCTTTCTTACATCCCTTTGCTACTTGGTTTTCTTGCTACGCTCTTCTCTTCTGACTCCTGGGCATAGTAGTTGCAACAATGTAGACTACCTCATACTAATACTCAGTGAGCCAAATTCAGAACTAAGGTCTACTTTACTTAGGGATGTAAGTTAAATATGAGTCTAGTTAAACAAGTCTAAGGGATTGTCTACCCAAAGCCACAGTCCAGAATATGGGTAATTTATGCATTGTAGAGCACTCCAATGTGTTGCGCTCTAATTGTCCCATATAGACCCTGGCTGCATGAACTAAAAGGCACTATGTGGCATTAACATAATCCCAGGACTACATTATTACGAAGTAGGTATATTTTAGTTTGCACTAGTAGGGTCTATATGGGACCATTAGAGCACAACACATAAGAGCACTCTTCGATTCACAACCCCATAGTCTGGCCTGTGAGGGGTGACTCAAAGTTAAAAAATTTATTAAAGCTAATGTTAAAAAAATTATATAATACATAGGTTGAAAAAAGAGTGTCTGTACATCTGGGTATAGTGCTTAGATTATTCACAAATACAAAGTTTGTTTTTAAAAAGTCATATGATACATACAGTACATAATCAGCAATAACCCAAATTTAGGTGAATAGATTTAACAATACAGATTAGATATTAGAATCCGAATACTCGGGTACATCACTCATGAAAAGTTGTACAGAGATTTGGTTGTGGAAAACAAAATATATCAATGAGTGGAGATTGTCTCTCAGTAATTGAGAATTAGGTTGGTTGTCCATTTAGAAAATGCAATCTATGAGGAAAGTATTTGTTATCTTCCTGACTGCGCTTCTCATCGGCACTCCAGCTCATCCCTCCTGGTATTACCAATGTCCAGTGATGTATTCTATGTAGATGTCCCTTGACCACGTGATGGCGTCCGACACCACGAGTTGCCACATCAGCCAAGCGTAGCATTGACCGATTCCGCATTCTCTCAGCACTCGCTCGTTACCGGGGTCCCATGCACCTAAGGCTCCGACAATCAGTGCGTGTGTCTGGACCTGGTAACCCTTAGCTCTCAAGGTTTCAGCCAGAGGGGCACATTTCTCTACCTTTCTAGGTCGGGCATTGTGGAAGGCCGAGGTCCTGTTTTCGAAGGGCACTGTGACGTCCACCATGATGATCTTCCAGTCCTCGTTGGTGATGACGATGTCCGGTCGCAGTTGGCTGTCAGTTCCGGGGATGGCGGAGTTTACGACAACCTTCCCCACAGGTGGCGGGATGGCTCTGGCCAGGCAATCTTGGATGGCATTATGTCGCAGCTGTCAAGCTCTTGAATGGGGCTTGAAGCTACACAGGACGTGGGGTAGCATCTCGTTGGCGTAGCCACACTTCCTGCATCGCTTGTCCCGATTCCCGTGGCGAATGGCTCCGTTCAGTGGGACGCAGTTGAGCCAGGCCCTGTGGATGAACCTTCAGTTGGCAAATTGGGTGAAGCTCCCCCAGGGAGGAAATAGTTGCTGGCATCCCACTTGCACATCACATCAAATGCCTTGCCCGGTCCGGCTTCCGTTTCAGGTTTTTACCTACATTGGGGAACCAGAGCAAGATGTAGTTATACCAACTCAAACTCCATCTAGACTCACCTTTGAATTTGATTTTTTGTTTCTTTTAACAAACGGTAAATGCCCTGTAATTGTACTGCCCGTCACCTCACTGTCCCACCATTCTGAGTCCAAGAACATTTTGCATACAAAAATGCCTGGGACTGTCTGGGCAAACACTCACAAGTAATTACATCTGTTTCTTAATAATTTCACTAAGCAGATAAACAATGCTACAAACATGGTACCATAATAGAAGAAAGTGAGATAATACAGAATGCCCAGCATTAATACTTGCGGTACTCAAGCCTCCATGTGGGGAATCCCAGAGTATGGATAATTATCAGATGGGCATCAACTGGGCATCTTCTGATGCGTCCCTCACAGTACACGGGCCAAGTGACACCTAATGCCCACAGAAGCTCATACATATGGTTACAGGTTTCCACCTCTTTCCCTTGTTTGTACTTCTACACCCCATTAACTTTGGGGTGTCCTGTTTTTCATAGGCTAAATTATTAATTCCTCTTATGCTCATTAATACTTACGTCAACTAATCATCATAGCAACTTGCAGTTAACACATTGCTGACTGACACCCTATTCCTACAAAAACATTTTTAAAAAATGTTACAAACGGCTTTAACTGATCTCTTGTGCCCTTTGATACACTGCAATACAATTTTCACAAACATCAGCACTTACATGTATTTATTGTAACAAAATATTTTATGGTTCAAGGTTATTCATCAGTCAACTCCTCAAGTCAACCTGTTTCTATGCTGGAAGCCTTATTTGGCTACACTAAATATCTTATAGCCATGAAGCCTATAGGCCTTGCATTCCGGCCTTAATTCATACCTATACCTTATCTATCTTATCCCTACAGTAAGCTAATTCTCCTGTCACTCTTATACCCCACTACCATTCTACTTTTTCCTAACCACACAAGCTAAGCAATTTTAACAAAGCTACAAATACTCTTACCTGTAAGGTCATAAGCTACAAAGATTAAGAGTAACACTGCATGCATACATGTACATTAATAATATCTTGCATATTATATATACAATAGAACCTCAGAGTTACAAACACCAGAGTTACGAACTGACCAGTCAAACATTTAGAACTGGAAGTACACAATCAGGCAGCAGCAGAGACCAAAAAAAAAAAAAAAAAAAAAAAAGCAAATACAGTACAGTACTGTGTTAAATGTAAACTACTAAAAAAAAGGAAAGCAACATTTTTCTTCTGCATAGCAAAGTTTCAAAGCTGTATTAAGTCAATGTTCAGTTGCAAACTTTTGAAAGAACAACCATAACATTTTGTTCAGAGTTATGAACATTTCAGAGTTACAAATAACCTCCATTCCTGAGGACTTCGTAACTCTGAGGGTATGTCTACACTACGAAATTAGGTCGAATTAATAGAAGCCGGTTTTATAGAAATCGGTTGTATACAGCCGATTGTGTGTGTCCCCACATAAAATGCTCTAAGTGCTCTAGTCGGCGGACCACGTCCACAGTACCGAGGCTAGCGTCGACTTCCGGAGGTTCTACTGTATAGGTTGACTAGATGTTATTTTACTGCATTACATGACTTTTGTGGTTCAAAATATTTTACATCTCTGAGGTTCACCTTTCATTAAGGTTTTCTGTACCTTTCTGGAATTACAAACATATACTTAAAACTACTTCAGATACTCCCATTTGTAGAGAAGAGTCAATTGCCAAAGAGTGCATATTGATGCCAAGAGTCAAGTCAAAAAGGTACATGTGGGTTGCTGTGACAGATTTGAAGCTGCCCTGTAATAATTTATTAATTAGCTTGGTTATTGAGATGTTTACTGTATGAATGTACTTGTTTAGCTCAATAGTGGAAAAACAGTCAGGAAAGAAAAGATGGTTCAAGGCAAGCCACCGATCAGCAAACACTTGAGAGTTACTAAGGAACAATGCCAGAACCACTGGCTCTGAGGACTCTCCCCTGGTAAACCTAAAGGACTGAAGGATTGCAGGCACAGCCCAGGAACACAGAAGAACTAGAGCAAGGTTTAAAAGGGACTCTCTCTCAAGAGAAGGTGTTAGTTGTCCATGGGAACAAGATTGAGACATAGTATAGTACCCCTCTGGCATGATGTTAGGAAGAGAGACATGCAGGTAGAGTGTTGTTTTAAAATCCTGTTTTCCTCTTTAAGCTTTGTTCCTACTACTAAAATAAATGTTACTTTGATTTTTAAAAGGCTGTCTGATCACTGTATACCACTGATCACAAACTCCTGAAGGGCAGAACTGCAGGTGCCTGAACACAGTTGGACCTGCTGGGTAATAACAGTTGACACACAGGGCACAGTAGCTCAGGGCCCAGTCTCAGAGTGGGAGAACTGCAGAATTCCTCCCTGGGATAGGCAAAGCATGAGGCCTGACATGTGAGAGGGTGCACTCAGAGAGACCAGGGAGGAGACAACGGTGCAGCTAGTTCTGTAACTATGATAGCTGCACTAATTCCAGCAGCACGCCTATGATGGGGATATCTGGGATGCCGCTCCAAAAGATCGTTGTGATGTATTTCAGCAGAGTGAAATCTGTGCCACTAGCCACCTGTCCTAATGGCCAGTACCGAATGATAGATCATTTACAATTTTCCATTCCATTTAAGCAATAATTAAAATAAATAAAAGATCTTCAAAGTTTAAAATTAACCACTTTGTTAAAATATTAGGTTTCCCCCAATTGTTATACAAGTTTTAAAAGGTAATGAAAACTGTATTTTGCAATTGTAACATATTACAAATGAAATGGTGACAGAGCTAACAAATGATGAAAAGCACCAGACATATTCAATCTAGATTGCAATAAAGCATTCTTTACACTATCACATGAGAAGCTGGTGGATAAATTAAGAGGACAGGCATCAGTTCTATTGTGATATCCTTTTTGAATCCATGTTATGAGATAGGATGCAATAGGTCATTGGAATACAACTGAATCATCTTAAAAAGAATACATACAGAATACCTGAAACATGTGACTTCAAACAGCCTATTTTCCCTTTTGTCGCTAACATCAAAACTAGCACCCTGAGCTTGGTTCCCCCCAAGCCTGGCACCCCAGGCGGCGGTCACCTGCCCCTAAATCTGGCCCAGGGTGAGGCTCAGTATTTGCCAGCAGCAGTAAAGGCAGAGTCATAGTGTCAAAATCAGCCTGTTTTAGAAATAGATGTAAATGACGCTGAGGTTGCAATCCCTTTTAGGGCAGGGTTTATCTTTATCTTTTTGCCTAGCACACACCAAAAATACTGTCAGCACTAAACAACAAAAAATAGTAAATAATAACAGGGTTGCTTCCACTTATTCCAGGCCTGAATTTGACCTTTAGTATTCAGTATTAGGGGATGCTCAGGGAGGTGGGGGGCTGTAGCATAGGTGCTCAGGGGATTAATTATAAGTCAAGGAAGATTTGTATTATTATTGCACACATTTATAAGGTGCCACTGTGGTATTTGGGTGTCTTAAACTGAGGCACTAACATTTTGAATAAGAGCAGGAAAAGAAACCGCATGTTTCTACTTCTTGCAGGTTTGGGGTAGACAATGAAGAGAGATATGGCCAGTCGGCTAAGCACCAGAATTCATACTTCCTCATATGAGTGCATGGCATGTCTCGGCCATGCTACCCACACGGTCATTCTAATGGCGTCATGTGTGACATTTATGACCAGATGGAATATGCCCCCATGTGGGGAAAATAAGGCAGGGCCTGCCCAGATAATCGGGTGCTCACTTTCAGATCAGGTGCCCCTAGGGTTGCCAAGTTCCAGTGCCTAGGGGCAGGAGCCTCTTGGCACCCCAGGGACTAGGGCTGGGGCAGTGGGTGGTTGGAGGGAGCTATAGCAGGGGGATGCTCAGCAGCAGCAGGTGGGGATTGGAGCCCCGGGCTCAGAGTGGTTGGGGGCAATGTAGTAGGGGGATGCTCAGTGAGGCTCAGGGTGGCTGGGGGGGGGGGGGGGGGGGGGGGGGGGGGGTGGTGAGGGAGGCGGGGGGGCTGTAGATGGGGAATGCTCAGAGAAGCGGG
>NW_020664492.1:3870734-3931789 GCF_002925995.2 Terrapene triunguis | reverse complement strand
GGCTGTAGCTGGGGTGGGGGTGCTCAGGGAGGCCGGAGGCGGGAGGCTGTAGCTGGGGTGGGAGTGCTCAGGGACGGGGGGCTGTAGATGGGGATGCTCAGGGAGGCGGGGGCTGTAGCTGGGGTGGGGGTGCTCAGGGAGGCGAGGGGGGCTGTAGCTGGGGGATGCTCAGAGAAGCGGGAGGCTCAGGGGGTTGGCTGTAACTGGGGTGGGAGAACAGGGAGGCGGGGGCTGTAGCGGGGATGCTCAGAGCGGGGGGAGGGGGACTCGGAGCGGAGCACCCGGCGCTCGTGCCTCGCGGGGCGCGCAGACATCCCCTCCTTATAGCCCTCCCCCTAGAAGGTCGTCTGGGGGCAGGGACTGGTGCTACTGCGCCTGCGCACCAGAGAGCAGCAGGTGTCTCCCTGTCAGCGCGTGCCTCAGCTCCTCCCCACCAACTTGGGTCCGTGCGCGCGCCGCTCACGCGACCCCTTTCCTCTGCTGCCCACGTGCCTTCGGCTTCTCTTCCCGCGGACTGGCAGCGCCGCACGGCGCGCGCCCCCGCCTCTGTTTCCCTGTTGTGCGCGCGTGCCTGCGCCTCTCTCTGCCTCAGCCCCATGCGCCAGGCACCGCGTCCAGGGGCCAGCGCAGAGGGGATTGCACCTGCGCTCCCTACTGCACAGCCAGGAGCTGGTACTGCCGCCCCCTCCCCGTGTCTGTGCAGTGCAAACAATGAGCCTGCCGGGAGCAGCCTGCCCTGCTGCATAGAAAGGACCTGGACACCCTCCTCCTCCAGCAGGGGAGAAGCCAAGGTGACCACCATAGAGGGCTAGACCCGCTGTCTGTCTGTCACTGTCTGTTTCCATCCGTCTGTATGAGATTGTGTTACCCTCGCACAGATGCTTGCATGGCATTGCTCTGTCTCCCCCACCTCATCACCTCCATTGCTATTAATTCAGGACCAAGGATGCTCTGCAGGGTAAATATCCCCCAGCCCGAATTTCCAACTGAGGTAGATAGGACGGTGGCCCCCGGGGTTAAAATAATTTTGCTGTTTGTCTGCTCCAGGTTTGAATCATGAGCATTCTTAACAAAATGGTTAAAAACCCTGATGTTTAACTGCAAACCCAGCTGGTGACTTGTGATTTTATTTCATGCATCATGCAACAATTGCTCTTTTTCTGTATTTAAACTCATGTGCTGTGGGTTTTGTTTATCTTGTTAAACCAAAACACCTTTCAAACAGTTCTCGCTATGTTAATGGGTTTTTATTTCTTTAGTTCAGTACTATGTGTCCATACCACATTTCACTTGTTTTCCTCTTCCATTTAATGAAGAAAATCTCTCTAATTACTTCATGTCCTGTTTTTTTGTTTTCTTTAAATAATTTTAGGCAATTTTAAATTAAGTATTTTTCTTCACCATTTGTACTGTCACGTTTATGTAACATGTGCCTGCCTGCATATGAGATTCATAGAAATAGCTAAGGTATTGCATGTTCTTGAATTCACTAGTACTGTATCTGAACATTAAAAAATGTCTTTTCATTGAAGAAGACAGGGGTTAAAATGAATGAAGATCTGAAGGTTAATTTAAGCTGGCTGCCTCAAGATCACTTAGAAGCCAGCTCTCCAGAGAATATCTCAACTGCAGTCTCCTCCCTGATTCCTGTCGTAGACCCAGAACCAGAGCTCATAGTAAACCCCTGGGACATTGTTTTGTGTACTTCAGGAACCCTTATCTCCTGTGAAAATGCCATTGTGGTCCTTATCATTTTCCAAAATCCTAATCTTCGTGCCCCCATGTTCCTTCTGATAGGCAGCCTGGCACTTGCAGACCTCTTAGCAGGAATTGGATTGATCATCAATTTTATTTTTGCCTATCTTCTACAATCAGAAGCTACAAAACTGGTCACTATTGGACTGATTGTTGCCTCTTTCTCTGCATCTGTCTGCAGCTTGCTGGCTATTACTGTTGATCGTTACCTCTCATTGTATTATGCTTTGACTTATAATTCAGAAAGGACTGTCACTTTTACTTATATCATGCTTATTTTGCTCTGGGGAGCATCTATCTGTATTGGACTGCTGCCTATAATGGGCTGGAACTGCCTCAAAGATGAATCCACCTGCAGTGTTATCAGACCGCTCACTAAAAATAATGCAGCTATCCTTTCAGTCTCTTTCTTGCTCATGTTTGCTCTCATGCTGCAGCTCTACATTCAAATTTGTAAAATTGTGATGCGCCATGCCCATCAGATTGCCTTGCAACACCATTTCCTGGCCACATCCCATTATGTGACCACCCGAAAAGGAGTGTCTACTTTGGCCATTATTTTGGGGACCTTTGCTGCTTGTTGGATGCCTTTTACACTCTATTCTTTAATAGCAGATTACACGTATCCTTCAATATATACCTATGCCACTCTCCTGCCAGCCACCTACAATTCCATCATCAATCCTGTAATATATGCTTTTAGAAACCAGGAAATACAAAAAGCATTTTGGCTCATCTGCTGTGGCTGTATCCCTTCTAGCCTGTCTCAAAGAGCAAGATCACCTAGTGATGTTTGATTAACAGCTATGAGGACTTTATTTAGCATTTTGTTTTTCAGAAATTCCTGCAACAATCTTTGGTTAGATATATTCCTTAGATTGTACATATCTAATTCATATTCAAGCCACAGGATGCACTGACCCTTTTGTAAAGAGAAACCCCATTAACCGAAATGAACTCAGTGGTTTAAGGAAGATTTCCAAAATCAAAATGATTAGTGTTCTTTCAAATTATATTGTTGCTCAGGTTCTATGAATAGACTAAACCGGTCATTCACATTCACTATGATTCTAAGTTAACGTTATTAATTAAAAAAGGTAGACTGATGAATTGTAGCCTTTTTAAAATAGTTTATGTGCTTGAGCTCAGTTATACTGCATGATTTTTCTGTTGTCAGAAATTCTCTCTCTTCTTAGCCTTAGTGAAACAGTAAAGAAGACTATGTCCTTGGTTCTGTTAACATAAACTAAAATGTATATCATCAATTTAAAATAATGACCCAATAACTATCGATTCATTTGGTATTTATTGTAATACTTTCTGGACCATTAATTTGCTAAAATGAGGAAGTACTTGTGCAGGTTTACTGTTTTATATCTCAGTATAAATTGATCAGTATTTTAAAATGTTACCTCTTTTCTCATGAGTTCTAGATAGATGCTAGAATAGAATACGTTTCATCTTTACTACTGCTTTGTTTCTTTTCAAAAATCAACTATACATTTTTTAAAATATAGGACATCAGGGCCTATTGTAACATTGATTTTTAAGCAGAATTCCTCATTTAAATGATGGGGATTTCTACTCAGAAATCTATGGCACAATATGGCCTCTAGGAATTATGCATTGTAATAGGTGCAGCATTTTAAATTTCTTTGACAGATTAATATTTTCAGAAGTGTATAAGGAAATATTTAATAAAATAACTTGCTTAAAATAGTATATTTTTAGTACCTACAGTAAATGGTTCCCTAAAGGTTGCTATTGATACACAAGTGTTATTTCATGTTCTCATTGTTCTGCTATGGTTTCAGATTCTGAAGTTTGAAAATTCTTTGAGCATGTCAGGTGCATAATTGTATGTAGCAAAAATGCCTACGGAACATATTTTCTGCTATTCTAACAATTTAATCTTTGAGTCCATCACATATTATGATGCTCAGTACTGTATGCATATCATTTCATTTCATTCTAAGATAATACTCCTTGTGTAAAAGGCAAAGCTTCCTTTCATGAATGGTTTAATTTAAGCTGCTTCTGATCTTTTCCCTGAAGCCACATTAGAATTATTAGAACAAAAATGTGGTTTTCTAATAACAAGGTTGTATTGACAGAAGAAAAAGCTTACCGGAAAAAAACACACCTGATTTTGGATTTCTTTGTTAAACTTGAGGTATAGTCTCATATCAGTGAATGGGAATTTATAGTAAAACTTCCATTAGTGCTGATGGAAGTTACATGTATAAATGCCTAGGCACCAATATGAGGGTGTAGTCCCCTGAATATCAAAGTAAATATACTATATTGTTGCTTTAGTATCTTCCATTATAGTTTTAAAAAAAATCTCAAATTTTGATGAAAAATATACCTGTACAGTATAGAGAGTATACACTACTATACTGCTGCCACTCAATCTTTTCAAATGGTATCTTTCCTTTCGTTTAAACTTTTGGAACACTGTCGCTTTTGTGGCAAACTTCTGTGACATTAATAATCCATATGCTATACCCAGAACTAAATTTCAAATGTGAGTCACTTGTATATTAGCAATAATTTATTTTGGTTTCAATGCCAGATTCAAATTCCATTATTTACTTGGTTCATGATATCTGGCTATTACTTTGCATTAATCTAATCAAATTTAATATTGTATGGTGGCGGCCTTATCTTGACAGGACTGTGCTCTTGCAACTCCCGTTGGCTTCAGGTGTAGGTGCTCAACACCCACTGAAATCTCCCCTCAAACTATATAGGATATTTGTGTTCTTTATCTATCTCTGAATATTAATGAAGTTCTAGTAGTTACCAGTTTTCTATTGTTTATAAGAAATCATCACTTCATAAATACCTATGATGTATATATACCTGATTTTTTTTATATATATATGTGTATATATATATATATACACACACACACACACACACACACACATACATACATACATACACACACACACAAAGTATCAAATATTGGAAATTATTGCTAGGATCATTTGTTAACATTTTTAAATGAATTATGCATAAGGGTCACAAATGCTATTTGCTTGTTAACAGACACAGATAAGACTTGTTAAAACTATACAAACAAAACCTACCCTCTCTTCCTCTATCCTTTCCATGAGTTTGGTCAGTTGCATCAAAGTGCCAAAAACTGATCAGGACAAACACCTACAGTAATGACTAAAATTCTATCCCAAGAGGAACTGAGTTTTGCTCCACTTCTATCTAGGTACTAATATGCCCCTCCATTACCAGAGTATCTGAGCACCTCACAATTATTTTTATGTCTTTATCCTCACAACAGGCCTGTGAGGTAGGGAGGGACTATCATCCCCTGTTTACAGCTGGGGAACAGAGAGACAGTGACACCCACTGACTTGCCTAAGGTCACACAGGAAATCCATGGCAGAGCATAGAATTGAACCTCAGTCTCCTGTGTAGCAGTCTAGTTCCCTAACCACTGGACCATCCTTCCTCTACTCTTGCCTCCCTTCTCTTCCAGTCTGGACCATGCCTTCCTGTGCCAAAACCCATTGCATGGGGCTCTGGAGAAGAAATCTGTGATTTCAGTGGTTGTTCCATCAGAGAGATTCCCACCCCCTTGCCCAAGTAGGCCATTGTACTTACCAACAAATCTGGCAGATCTCCAGAGAGCTGTAGGAGGCCACAGTTGACCACATGGAGGCTGTATGCCTCTGCACTGGCTCTGGTCTGGTAGGAGGGTTCAGCAGAAAATATCCAAGGATGCCAGAGAGAGACAATGTGGATCCCCACCATAACCTTACCCTCTCCTCTGCTCCTGGCTTACCTGATGTTCATCTCCTCACTCAGTGTGGAACTTAGACCTGTAGATCAGCCAGGGAAGAAACTACACTCTTCTTCCATGCAGGATCAGAGAGATTTGTACCCAGAGGGTCCTTTTCACATGCAGATCTCAGGACACCATCTGGGCTGAATTTAGGATAGAGATGGATTAAAATTACAGAGTAATGTTCAGATGGGGCAAATAGTGTTTCTACAATCTAGCCCCAAGTGAGGGGCAGTGCCTGTAGGTGCACTGCTTCAGAAACAGACCAGCAATCAAATTGTGACTTCAGAGCCATTACCTTGCCCTTGATGTTACTATGGTCACTTTAATAGCTTGAATGATCTGGACTCTCTTTTATAAAGATGTCCTTAAACTCAAAAGGCTCTTCAGTAATAGTCCTGACAGAGGCCAAAACTCTGCTCGAAGTCAGTAAGTTTGGCCTATTTAGGACTACAGGGTTGAGCCCAAAATTATGTAACTGTAAAACTAATAGTCCTGAGGTAAATACTGCCTAATATACATCTGAATGACCTTGTGTTCAGATCTGCGTATTAAACACTTGCCTCACCAGATTCAGTAGTTCAACAAGAAGAAACGCTTCTTAAAAGCCAATTGACTCCACAGAAATAGATGGTTCTGTCCAACATTCTATTCAAGTTTCTGTATCTAGACAGTTCTGTCTTAGGCCACAGTTCTGCAAATTGTTCCATGTGGGCAGAGCCCAGCACCACATGGAATCCCCCTGAAGTTAGTGGGGCTCCACACAGACACAGGGACCTGCCCCCATTGGATAGCTTGAAGGAACATGTAATATTGAACAATACTAGTGCCAGAGGTGTTAAATTGACCATTCTTAGCAATATTGGGATTCTTCACAGCTCAGTCATCAATTCAAGTGTTTTTAAAATGCACATGCATAATTTAATTAAAAGAATGTTTACTTTGTTTTAAATTATTAACATGCTAGATCTATTGTTAGTAATAAGTTGTATCTTTAATGTTGAAACCTGTTGCAGCCCTTGGTTTGTGTACCCAACCTAAAAGCTTTTGCTAGTTTTTTTATTTTTCCTAGCATTTAACATGTTAGCAATAATGCAAAAAAAAAAATGCTTTTGTTATAAGAGCAATAAAGTCCCAATAAAGTACAGTTTATATAAGCTGTAGAGTCAAAGCAATAGTGAGGAAGCAATAAAATCATTAGATAAAATATTGCGTTTCAATAAGCAAATCTCACCTGTGCAAGGACTTTATGTAAGCAGAATTCATACTTTACTGTTAGGCACTGATTATAGTATTACATGGGACATTGTTTCAGGCTGGTTGCATTATGATCATTGAAGTTATTGTGTTGAAATTTTTGTGGATAACTGTTTATCTCAATTTTCATATCCTGAATTCTTAATATTCCCAAGACAGCATTATGTTAATGTAATAGGTATTTCTATGGAATGTATTCTTTTATATTGTTTAAAATTTAGTTTATAGAACAGTGTTAGTATAATTTTAATTATATGCAGAGTTTCAAGTTTTAGGTTAATCTAAATAAAAAATCATGGGTTTTCACAAGACCTACACTGGAAGTACCCCAAATTTACAATGTTTGCAATGTTGAAAATAGTAGAGCGTCCAGAGGACCATAGAGATCAGATTATCCATGCTCATTGGCCACTGAACCCCAATTTTGGAGTATGAAAGGAACATGATTTTGGTATAATTGAAGAACACATCCTCCACCTCCCCCATGCCCAGCCCTGTTTAAAGCAAGCAGAAAGCTCTACTTTGCAGTGTGCAAGGGATGCTGGCACCCCATCATTGTCCGCTTCCCAGATCTCTGTAATAGAAGTTAAGTGGTATAAAGGGCCTTGTCCCATCCCTCATCACGGAGGGACCTAATCTAAAACATACTGAAGTCAGTGGAAAGTCTTCCATTGTCTTCATTGGGTTTTGGATCAGGCTCAGGTTGAATTTCACCCCCAGCTCATTCTTTTCTCATTACCTCCTTTTCCTCCCTACTATAGTTACTAAATATTTCACATAGTGATATCCAAGACACCAATTGTTTCCCTGTGTTTAGAATAGAAGATAATGCTGATAGCTCAGGTACCATCCAAAAATAAAAAAAGTAATTGCATACATAACAATGTGAAAAGCTTGAAAGCAAAAATAGGAGAACTAGAATGTCTGGCAATGGAAAGAGATTTTGACATTATAGGCATTTAGGTGGAATGGAGAAAGGAGTAACAGAGGCAGAGGATTATCACTGTGCCGGAAAGACTGAACAGCATCTCATGAGATCACATTTCTGACCATACAGAGTATCTTACTGGATGCAAATCTTAAGTGTAAGAATAAAAGTACACTGTTAGGGTACCACTGGCCTCCTGATCAGGAGAAAGATATTGAGAGCACACTTTTGAGAAGAATCAAAGATGCAATTAAATATAACAAAAGAGTAGTAATGGGTGATGTCACCTATCCTCATATAGACTGGTTAGATGTCACACTGGAAAGAGGTTTAGAGCAGTGGTTCTCAGACAGGGACCCGGGGCCGCAAGCAGGTTTCAGGGGGTCCGCCAAACAGGACCAGTGTTAGACTTGCTGGGGCCTAGGGCAGAAAGCTGAAGTCCAACTGCATGGGGCTGAAGCTTGGGGCCCTGAGCTCTGCCACCTGGGGCTGAAGCAGAAGCCTGAGCAACTTAGCTTTACAGTGCCCCCTGTGGCATGGGGCTCTGGGCAGTTGCCCTGCTTGCTACCCCTTAACGCCGGCCCTGGCTTTTAGATGCAGAAAACCAGTTATTGTGGCACAGGTGGGCCGTGGAGTTTTTATAGCATGACTGAGAGGGCCTGAGAAAGAAAAAGGTTGAGAACCCCTGGTGTAGAGAATCAATTTCTTGACAACTTAATTGATCGTCTTCTTAGAACAGCCAGTTCTAGAGCACATAAAAGGCTATTCTTGAAATAGTTCTGAGCACTGTACAGGAAATACAAGGGGTAACTAAAATTGAGCTAATATATAAATTAGCCATAGTGTCTAAACTCCTCCCATTTTCCTTTCTTGTTCATCTGTGTGTGCATGTCCACTTGCTTCCTCTTCAGTCTAAGCTTTATTGTTGCTGTCAGTGTTAAACACCCTAAAGGAAGAGAATATACAAGGTCTCTCCAGAGCAATATATGAGGGTGGTGTCATTAGGCCAGTACATGAAACAGGGCCAGAAAGTGACCATCCACAAATGAGTGGGACACAAAATACAGTCAAATGCACACAGTAAACAGATTGAAAATATAGAGCCAAGTTAAAAAATCATTAATCTTTTTCAGCTATAGTGATCTTAAGAGTTTCTTTCAACAATAGTGGAGCAGATCCAGGCTATTTCGAGTGTGTTTGTTGACCTAGACAATTGGGCACCACGATGGCAAGTGAAATTCAGTGTTGATACATACAAGTTACTGGTAGGAAGGAATAATACATTGGAATACATCGGAAGGAATAATTTGAACTAATCACTGTCATTCCTGGGTTCTAAATGACTTGCAACCCCTCACAAAAAAGACTATGGGTAAGGGGGAATTTTTGTCAACAGCTCAGTACAAATGTTGGTTTAATGCTCCGACAGTCAAAACTTGGAATGCTGTGTTCAATTTTGGTCACTAGCAGTTCAGAGATGTTCAATGAAAATCATTAGAGATTGAAAAGATTAGGGCTATTTATTATAGAGAGGAAACTAACAGGGACATAATAAAGGCATACTAAATAATGAGTGCTAGAGGGAAGATAAATCAGGCATGCTTATTTTCCCTTTCTCATAATACAAGAACAAGGGGACTTCCAATGAAATTGAAAGGCAATACATTTGGAAATACTTGTCCAAAGTAAAAGTAGGTGAAAGGTAATAGTAACCTGTGGAACTGACTGCCACAGTATATCACTTAGGCCCAAGAGTTTATCATTATTTTTAAAAGCATTAGCAATTGTATGGACAAGGACCTTCACATTTACATAAGATGAAATAAAAAAGATCAAGGGATATAAGTCTTTATAGTTCAGATAATTATGCAACTACTAACTGCCTGAAATTAGGGTAAAAGCATTTCCCATTGGCAAGTTATTCTGCAACTGTCCATTGTGTGGACTCACACCTTCCCCTGACGCATATGGAGCTGTTGGAAACAGGATACTGAACTAGATGGACTACTGGTTTGATCTAGTACAGCAATTTCTATGTTACTTTGTTCTTATGTAAGTCAGTATAGTACCTACTGATGAATATGACTTTTAACAATGACCACCATAGCTGCACAAATGTATAGCTGCAAAATGCACAAATGCGATTGCAAATGAGCTGCCACTTTTCTGAAAATTTGACATGGTGGGTTGTATTTTAATTATGAATGGCCTTGATCCTGCAATCTTGACATGCATAACTTCAGTTAAAGTCAATGGGAGTTTTCTGCCAATTTAAGAACAGGCACAACAGCAGATTATTTTTTAGGGTGCATCATAATACATTCCTATTTCTTCTGAAGAAGAGATGATCCCTTAACTTTATTGTAGTTGTTTCCTTGAAAGTGATTTTAAATGTGCTACCAAACATATTACATAATAAATGCCTATGCTGAAGTTTATTATTTCAATTCTTGCTGATCTTGTAGGCTAAATTAGCCCTAGCCGTCTAGATGAGATGAAGTAAATATGTATAGTACAAAACCTTCAGTAATAAGGGAGAAAAAAACCTGAACATAGCCGATTAGACATTACGTGCAGCCTGATGAGACTCAAGAGAGAAGGTAACTGACCCCCCCCCTAAAATCTTGTTACAAATAAGTATTATAATACTTATGTGAAACAAAACTTTTCAATGTTATTGAAGTTTTTCAGTGTAATTTGTGGGGTGATATTCAGCAGTATCTAGGGTCCCAAGAAGCACAAGTCTCATTGAAAATTAATGGAATTTGCAATCCTCAATTCCTTAGGTACTTTTGAAATTCTCCCCTCTGAATTGCCTATTTTGTAAACTAACTAGTTTTTATGCAAATATTAAAAATAGTAATTGTATCACTGTATATTTAATCAAACATAATATCAGGTTTATCAATATCAAATTATTTTAATTAATTTTAAAGTTCATTTTCAACAGAGCTCAGATTGACAAAAGCCAACAAGGACAATATCTGCAAGAGTTGTTTAGTCTTGTTTAATGTAATTTCTAAACAAAATAATTCATAGTATAAACAAAATGAAATATAAAACAGCAGAGTACTATAATGACAGCTACATATTATGTGTTTGAGTCTCCTCTCACTTACATCAGCTTTATGCCGGTGCACTGCAATTCTAATGACTGCAATGGAGTTACTTTTTATTTACAGCAGTGAGAGATCAAAATCTGGCCTCATATATCTTTAGCTCCAAGGATCTGCCTTTTCATAATTCGGAGGTATCATAATCCTATATAAGTAAGGGATCTACATTCTTACATTTGGAAGCCAAATGATACTTGTATAAGTACATCCAGAAACTTTTTTTTTAACAAAATAAAATACTTTAAAAATTAATTCACTCATTTTCAAATTTCCCAAAGACAAATGGACTGCATTAGATAATTGCCTGCATATTTGTGATTGACTATTGCTTCTGCAGTTTGCTATAACACTTTCCTATATGTCTGTAGCAAATTTACAGTGAAAAAAATCTGTATCAGTGGATGTTTTTCTTGCAGGAGATATCTGTTTTAATTGCAGGGAAAAGTTCAAGTGAATTGCTGCTATATTGTTTATATTTACATTGGTAGTATGTTCTCATCCTATTTAATCCTAAACTGCAAGGTATCCTACAACTATTTAAAACTGCAAGGATGTCTCAGTAAGGCCTGATCCTGGAGTCCTTACTCAAGGAAAACTGCAATTGTATATTAAACACAAAATTCTAAGGATTCCACCCTGCAAGGTGCAGAGTGCTGCTCATCTTGGAATTGGAGGTGCGCAGCACCTTTTAGGATTGGAATGCAACACTAATCATATTGTCAGAAATTCAAAAAAAGTAATGTTTAATAAATCTTTTACATATGCAAACTGACCTAAAAAAAAACCCTAAATCCACTCTTCATTTTAATTGCTCAGGCAGTAAAACAATTATATATAGTCTGCTTTCTTTAAAGGACAGAAAAACTGTGTTCTAGCACATTTTGGTATCCCATCAGTTTAAACTAGATCTGTTGATTAATCACAGTTTTAATTGCACTGCTAAATTATAGAATACCTATTGAAATTTAGTATATAGTTTTGGATGTTATTCTACATTTTCATATATATTGATTCCAGTTACAACACAGAATACAAAGCGTACAGTGCTCACTTTGTTATTTTTATTACAAATATTTGCAGGGTAAAAATGATAAACAAAAGAAATAGTATTTTCAATTCACCTCATACAAGTACTGTAGTGCAATCTCTATCGTGAAAGTGCAATTTACAAATGTAGATTTTTTTGGTTACATAAGTGCACTCAAAAACAAAACAATGTAAAATTTTAGAGCCTACAAGTGCACTTAGTCCTACTTCTTGTTCAACCAATTGCTAAGAGAAACAATTTTATTTACATTTAGGGGAGATATTGCTGCCTGCTTCTTATTTACAATGTCAACTGAAAGTGAGAACAGACGTTTGCATGGCACTTTTGTAACTGGCATTGCAAGGTATTTATGTGCCAGATACGCCAAACATTTGTATGTCCCTTCATGCTTCGGCCACCATTCCATAGGACATGTTTCCATGGCTGATGACGCTCGTTATAAAAATAATGCGTTAATTAAATTTGTAACTGAACTCCTTAGGGGAGAAGTGTATGTCTCCTGCTCAGTTTTACCCTCATTCTGCCATATCATTCATGTTATAGCTGTCTCGGATGATGACCCAGCACATGTTGTTCGTTTTAAGAACACTTTCACTGCAGATTTGACAAAATGCAAAAAAGGTACCAATGTGAGATTTCTAAAGATAGCTACAGCACTCGACCCAAGGTTTAAGAATCTGAAGTGCCGTCCAAAATCTGGGAGGGATGAAGTGTGGAGCACGCTTTCAGAAGTCTTAAAAGAACAACATTCTGATCCAGAAACTACAGAACCTGAACCACCAAAAAAGAAAAACAACCTTCTGCTGGTGGCATCTGACTCAGATTATGAAAATGAACATGCATCGGTCCGAACTGCTTTGGATCATTATCAAGCAGAACCTGTCATCAGCATAGATGCATGTCCTCTAGAATGGTGATTGAAGCATGAGGGGACATATGAATTTTTAGTGTATCTGGCATGTAAATATCTTGCAACGCTGGATACCACAGTGCCATGTGAATGCCTGTTCTCACTTTTAGGTGACGTAAACAATAAGCAGGCAGCATTATCTCCTGCACATGTAAAGAAACTTGTTTGTCTGAGTGATTGGCTGAACAAGAAGTAGGACTGAATTGACTTGTAGGTTCTAAAGTTTTACATTGTTTTATTTTTGAATGCAGGGTTTTTTTGTACATAATTCTACATTTGTAAGTTCAACTTTCATGATAAAGAGATTGTACTACAGTACTTGTATTAGGTGAATTGAAAAATACTATTTCTTTTGTTTTTTACAGTGCAAATATATGTAATAAAAATAATAACGTGAGCACTGTACACTCTGTATTCTGTGTTGTAATTGAAATCATTATACTTGAAAATGTAGAAAACATCCAAAAATATTTAAATAAATGGTATTCTTTTATTAACAGCGTGATTAATCATGTGATTAATTATAATTAATTTTTTTAATTGAGTGATTAATCTCGATTAACTTTTTAATGGCTTGACAGCCCTAGTTTAAACATATCCCTTCCATGTCATGGGTAGCTGAAGTGTGATCAGTGGACACTGAGACCAACAGTCTAATGGGATTCAAAAAAAGATTGGAAATGTATGACTAACGAGAACATCCAGAGTGACAGTGGCAACGGTTTAAAACATAAACAAAAAACACAACCAAGAGTTTGGAAGGGATATGAACCCTCTTGCTTCAAGAGGGTTGGGAAGAAATTTTCCCCATAACTGCCTGCTATGAGGTTTCAGACACAACTAGTACTGCCCACTGTTGGGCCTGGTCCACACTACCCCCCCACTTCGGACTAAGGTACGCAAATTCAGCTACGTTAATAACGTAGCTGAATTCGAAGTACCTTAGTCCGAACTTACCGCGGGTCCAGACGCAGCAGGAAGGCTCCCCCGTCGATGCCGCGTACTCCTCTCGGCGAGCTGGAGTACCGGCGTCGACGGCGAGCACTTCCGGGATCGAGCCGGGATCGATTTATCGCGTCTAAACCAGACGCGATAAATTGATCCCAGAACATCGATTGCCTGCCGCCGGACCCTCCGGTAAGTGTAGACGTACCCTTGGAGATAGAATACCTGAGTAGATGGACCAGTATGTAGTTTCTGTGTTCCTGCATGCAGCATTCCATCATCACATCTTTGTCTCTCACTAGGAACTTAGATACCCGCCATCACTACAGCATCTGAGCCTAGTCCATGCATTTAAAAATAGAAGTAACAACAATTTTTTTATACACACACACACACACATATATTATACACATACACACAGAGAGAGAGTTTTCAGGGAAAATCCCACAGAAAGGAGTAAATCTTAAATCTCTGCATCTTGGGCCCAATCCCGAGAGTCATCAATTGTCCTCAGTTCCCACTGAAGTCTCCTCTTAGATGATTCTCAGCACCTCCTAGGATCAGGCCCATTAAAGCCGCAGAAAACTCAGACAATGCTCCTTTCAGGGAAGTGGCTATAGGAAGGGGGCAGGGACCTGGCCTTCTCAATAGGAAGATACCCCAAGATCTGCCAGGAACATACTGTTTCATGGCATTGGAATGTGGGGAATCAGTGTGTTGAATCAGCCCCATTTGTGCTGCTCCCTGACTCCGTCCTGCAGCTTGGTTTGCCCATTTCAGATCTGCATAACCGTTGTTACAGTAGTGCTTATATGTATCTATAAAATCACATGGAATGAGTGCAGAGATGCTTCTGCAGACCTGATAGGAATAGGGGATCATACTTCACTTGACTTTCCATGAATTCCTGCTCCTTTCTTCTGTTTCCCCTCCCCCCCGGCCCCATTTTGTGCTTCCTGCCACTGCAGACAGAGAGCTATATCAGACCTATGGTGCTCAGTGCGTCAGTAGACATGTTCAGATGTGTGGCTTTCTACACAACAGCTCTTCCAACGTGGGTAGCGCCTTAAACATACAGTTATCTACTTTCATTTATTCTGGGTGTTCCTACAGGAGTAGGAAATGGGTTGAGGAGAAAGCAGAAATAATTTAATGGTGTGTGCCAAAATATAGGATAGGAATACAATTGCAGATAATTTTACTAAGCTCTATAGTATAAATCAAAGTGCAATGACAAGCCTATGGGGCCTATTCCCCAATGCTCACACAAAGCCTGTGAAAGCCCTGCACATGTATCGAGGGGCAGAATTTGACTTTGTGCGTATTGGGCCTGATCCAAATCCCATTGAAGTCAATGGGCTTTTTATTTTGCTTGTTACTTTTAGGAGTATGTACAGTAGACCTCTGTCCACCTTTTATTCTGTACCCCTTCCTTCTGAAGCAGTTTGGGGTTAAAGCCTACAGTAGTTTTTCCTTTTGTTTTCTCTCAGCTTTACGGTACTTGCAAAAAAAACTATGAAAATTGATAGTAAATGGGTTTACAAACAGAAATTTCACAGCACATAAATATTAAGACCGTGTCTATGACATCAAGTTTAACTCTAGCCCATCAGTTTAGAATCCCCTGGGCTAATAGAATCATTTTACAATTTTCTAGAGTTATATACATGCTCACTAACCAGATCCCAGGGAACATTTCTTTTCACTACCATATGCAGTAAAAAAATACTATGTATAATTTACAGTGCTTGTCCTCTTACATACATTCAACAGGACACCATTCCTTAAGAAACTGAATATAATTCACCAAAATACATAATATTGGTGACTTCAATATGAGCATTACATACTGTATTGTGAAATGTTTTAGCAACAGCAGCTGCATGGAGATGCTTTCTGAAATACACATATCACTAGGAGCCAAACAGCTTTAATCCCAGTAGTTTGAATTTTTGCATGAATTGCTTTTGATATTAATCCCAATTATTGGCTTAGTATACAAAGACCTGTGGTTACTTAGACTGCCTAATTTTTTAAATTGTGGTTGAAATTTGAACCATAGGTTACTAGTGTGTAAAGAAATTTACAAATTTTAAAATTTTATGGAGTTTCCTCCAAGGTAAAGCTTTGGACTGCAACTACAGCTCTTCTTGTTGTATACATGAAAATGATTTAATGCACTTTATTTAAATAAAAATGGCACAATTCTCTATTTATAAAATGTTACAATTGCACTATGCTATAAGAATCAGTTACTAAATTTAAAATTGTACAGTTTTGTAGTCTACAGTGTAACTGCTTATTCATAAATGATTGAAACAATTAGGTCTGTTTCAGTTAATGTTAATTTTATATGTGGTACATGTAACTTAAATAAATTTTCCTTTGTAAAAATGTTGTGTATGTCATCATACTGAATGGATTTTATCTGTCTTCATTCTTTTTCCCCACAGAAAAATAGTCGTGCTTTTTTTAAAAATTGAGTTAATACATACACAGCAGATACACAGGGTTATCAAAAGGTGTTTGTATTTTTCCAAAATTCTAAGGATCAAATAAAAATGGAGAAGACCCAGTTGACGCCCATAGAACTACTGACAACCTGTGTACAAAAATCTAAGTTAGTGTCATTTTACACCAGTGAGCCAGAAGAAGGGAAAGTCAGGATGCGATTCTAACTTGCACTTTCTTCCACCTACTAGTTTTGCTGCTTTTCTTGCTCCACTTCACCTCTCTTCTAACACCTTGGTATGTATCATCAAATTACACTCATACACAGTGAGCCAAATTCAGAGGGTATGTAAGATGTAATAGGTGCTTGGGTATAAGTTATATCTTGGTAAGTGTAGGAGAGTCTTAATAAATGAGTTGTAAGGTTGAATAAGATGGGAAACTTATGAGTCCACCCAATTTAGAAATCTATTTTTACTTTTATTTGTAAATTTTCAGACAGAATGATTGTCATGTACAGTTTCTGATAATATATTTATGACAGAGAATAAACAGATAAGGTGGAACAGGTAGAGGTCCAAGTTGCCATGTTCTGGGGTACCAGAAGGCTTTTCTCTACTTCATGGCTTCTGGTCTGATTCTTCAGTCTCATTCCTTCAGTTTCCGGTCTGGTATTTCTGACTTGGGCCATTGTTCACTTGGTTTCTTATATCTTTTCATATTACATATTCATTAGCTTTCTTCCAATCAGTGTTAAGCATTGTGTCTGACATAACCCACACAATACACATGTAAGCTTGTATGCACACAGCTTTTGCTGTCTACACTATACCTTTAAAGTCAATATTTCTTATCTTCTCCAAACATGGGTTTTCAGCTGATATTTACTCAAAGTTCTAGCATCACACTTGTAAATTTTTAAAAGGCCTTGTCAGTAATTTTGCCTATTTCATTTTGAGGGGTGCTTTTATTTTAGGACCTTGATCATCAATTGTTCCCCAAAGGAGCGCAAAGGACTCTGAGTTGATGTATCATACAAAGTGCAGCGGGGGGGTTGGGGGGGAAGAGGTCAGAAGAAGTTATCAGTTGCATTAACTTGGATTCCTTCTGAACTTATTTAGCCATGATCCTGTAATTAACTCTATGCAAAGTCAGTTGCAGGATCAGAGCCCGAGATTCAGATTTGAATTTGGCTCTAAATTTGAATCTTATGTTGAATTTACTAATAGAGACAATAAAAAGATGAGGCTAAACAACCAGCTTTTCAAATTAAATTCTGAAATTGTGCATCCACCATGTGTCTTGATTTTTGTATAATTTAAATGATTCTATTTAGTATTCAGTTTCTTTTCTAGGCGCATGAGTTGTTGGGAAGAGGCAAGGATCCAAACCAAAATAGGACATTTAGTACCTTAGTCAATGAATAAATGACCTGTGAAACTAAAGACCATTGATAGTTGTACTTATTATGAAATACCTTATTTACTTTTTATAAAATACATTTTTATGATTGTTCCCCCCCCAAAAAATAGTACTGATAGAACAGATTTTTTTAATTACCATCATTTTGGGGTATTATTTCTTATTGTTGATGCTAGTGCCAATCAAGCCCATTGTGCTAGGCATTGTCAAGTCAAGTAACGAAGAAGATAGTCCCTGCACCAGAGAGCTCATGCCAGAGAGGATGCAACAGTAGGATGAAACAGGTAAATGGGGCAGGGTGGTTTGGAAGGCTTTGGTTACAATAAAAGAGTTTATCAGAGGGGTCTCAGCTTAGAGGTCAGTGCCAGCTGGGAGTGACTTGTAAGCATTGTGCTGAGGTGGGTTTTAAGGAGGATTTAAAAGAGGATAAGGTGGCAGCTTAATGAATTTTGACAGGCAGTTTTTCCCATGCACAGAGGACAGCATATGGGATAAAGCATGCAGGTGCCAGAGAGTTAAATAGACAAGCAAGCCATTGAGGCTTGTGGTAAGTGATACATTTTCATTTCTCCCTAGCCTACTGTGACAGATGTTGCAAATGTGTGCGGTATCTTGGGGGAACATACTGTATGAAGTGTATGTATCACTGTGGGCCAGAATTGTATGTATGATTGTGTTCTACTTCATGGAGGAGAGTTACCACACCTCCTTCAGGAACTAAAAGAGTGGGGAGGCAGTGATTACGGTGAATCTCTGACTTTGTAAACACCTCCAAAGAGGTACCATCCGCTAGGAAGGCTCACGTGTGCTGGTTCAAACTGGGTTTCTAGAGACTAGGAAAACAAAGGGCTTGCGGCTTTAAAAGCCTGCATTTGAACGGTCTCAGGGCCTTCATTCTGATCCAGCAAAAAGACAAGAACTTATGTCCAAGGGTGGCCCCAACCCGTAAAAGGTTAGATGGACTTTGGCCTACTAGGGCCCCATAAGATTGATGGTGACCATTGGTAAGCTTTCAGCGTGTGTATAGGAACTTTTATTGTTTTTTTATGTTTTCTCTAATGCTTTTACTTTAATAATAAATGTGCTTGCTTGGAGAGAGCTATGTGTAATTTTCAACTGCTGGCAGTACACTCTTCACAGCCCGTGGAAAGAAAGCAAAGTGTAAGCACTGGTCTTTAGGCAGGCTGGCTTGCTGGGGATATCAAAGTTTAAGGCGGGGAGTTATGCGGCCTTAACCCCTGCCCCCACCTCCACCCCATGGTTTGAAAGGAATGAAACAAGGGTCCCTGCCCAGAGACAGGCAACATCTGTAGACCCAAGACCTGATTGGGAACTCTTGGAGTGGGACAGAGGTGGGTACAGGGGCTGAAGTACAGGTGCAGTTACCCTGAAACTGTGACAATATGGTGGCAGCATGTATGGGATCTATGACAGTGGGGAATTGCCAGTATAGTTACAGCCACAGTGAAAGCAGGTACTGTAGACAGAAAAAGCAGACAGAAAAATCTCATAGTCTTTAGAAAAGGAAAAGCAAAAAAAAAAAAAAAAGCGGGGGGGGGGGAGTAATGAACAGCTGCAAAAAGGAGCTGGTTGAGAAAAAGGCAGCTCAAATCTGAGGCGTGGACAACGGCACAACTAATTGACCTGATGTACTTTGAGGACCAGAAAAGGAATGATGGTCCAGGATTGCATGAAGCATCCAGCCCACTGGCAGAGAGACCAGCAGGTGGGAGAAATCTTGGAGCCAACTTCCTGAAGGGAAGCAGGGAAGACGCTGACAGAGGCAGCAACCATGCTCCATCCAGATTGAATGCACCATTGCAACAGAGATCATGGACAGATCAACAGTTAGAACAAGAGAGACTGCAGCTAGACAAGACCAGAATGTGCCTGGAAACCCAGCTGCTTGCAGAACGGGAGAGCAGCACCAGCATGAGCAAGAAGAGGACAAAGATCAGTAACATCAGCTCAAGATGGAGAGACTGTGACAGGAAAACCCTAATCTGGCACCAGACCCCATGTACCTGTCCCAGCAGGTGACATGGACTCCAAATTATTTCCTTGCTTTAAAGAAGGGGATGTGTTTCTAAATGCTTTTGAAATGGGATGCGAATTGAACCAGGTGGAGCGGGCGGACCTGGTCTGGTATCTGGCTCTACCACCATCAGGGACAAAGACTTTAGACATTTTTGCCCACATAGACATTGAGACTATAAAGATTTGTTGCAAACATTTAAATTGACCCCCGAAGTGTACAGGAGGAAGTTTCAGGGAGTTCAGGGGGGAAAAGGGAATATGACCTATGATCAGGTGTCCACCCAAATTAGGGATTACATAAGGAAATGGGAAACTAGCTGAGGGGTTACTACAGTCAGTGCGGCCTATGGATTAATGGGTTTAGAACAATTCTAATCACTCTGCCACCCCGACCTAAAACCATGGTTAATTGACAAAGATCCTAGAGATGCAACCACAGCTGGGAAATAGGCAGACCATTATGTGGATAGGAAGCCTGGGTTTGATAGAGACCTAGTAGGGATGGAATGGGATCAGAGGACAGGGATTCAGTCCAAGCCAAGACCTGCACCTGCAGGGTAAGGACACCATCTCCAAGAACCTCTGGGATGGGTGGGGAAAAGTGGTATGCCATATGTGACCAGCTGGGTCACTTTGCCCAAGGTTGCCCTCTCTGCCCCTGGAGGCCCAATGTGGTACCAGAAAGGCCAGCTGCACCCCGAACTCACAGAGTTAACTGTGTGACTGAACCTTCAGAGGGAGGGAGTTACACAGCTACTCCACCAATGGCATATAATTTTCATGCCGAGGCATTCACACCCCAAACTACTGCCCACATGTCCAGCAGCACCCTCCTGGGTGCAGATCCATTGGATCTGCTCCTGTGGGAACAGAAGGTGGAAGTTAATAGGGAGATATTCACTGAATGGAGAGATACTGGGACTGCTAAGTAAGACTACAGTTAAGACCCATGTCATGAAACCCCATCACATGCTACCAGGATGTGAAGTCTGGATTAAAGTTCCTGATGTAAAAGCCTTCGCTCTGCATACAGCACAGATTCCTATACAGACCCAGGAAGGGTCAGCTGTGTTGGTTGTAGTTGTATAGGAAGACATTTTTCTTTTGTGCTTTTGGGGAATGATATTATGGCTTTAAAAGCCAAAAGGGTGAATCAGACCCTCTTAAAAGTTAGCTCCAAACCTGCATGGGACTGTTAGCCAAAGTGCAAATGGAGTAGCTGACTGGGAGGAGGGATGATGGGGTTGTATCCCTGCTGCCAGTACACAAGAGGAGAAGCTGTGGAGATGATCATGATCAAGTTACCTTCCCAGCATATGCAACCAAATACCTGAGACTGAGGGAAGGGGGATGGGACAGTTTCCTACTCCATGGGAGTGAGGAGCCATACTGACCTGAAGGGAAATTCTCTGAGTCCTGTAGCCCAGGAACCAAAGGCAGTAGAGAGCATGGTGATGGCAGTATCTCCAGCCAAAAGTGGGGGCACTGAGGCAGCTGCAGTGCACTGCCAAATCTGACACCCATTCAATGGTGGGACATGCCCAAGTAAGGTGTATGACAGCTGCTTTGAGAGAGGATGGAGGTAACAACAGCCAGGAAGAAAGGGGAACATCTCCCAGTCTATGACTGCCTGATGGTCTGTGAAAATGTAAAGGACCCTGGAGGAAGAATGGCTGCACACCTTGACTCAGTATGCGAGTCAAAAGGTCACCCCAGAGGGGTGGAGGATCAGTGCTTTTCCCTTTCTCCCTCAGAGAAGCTGAGGTTAGGTCAAAGAGTTCCTCTGGCCCCAACCTCTGAGGGGGTGGGTCAGAGAAAGGAATTTGGCTACGGAAGAGGTTTGAAGAGTCTCCCTTGCCCAACTACTCTGCTATTAAAAGTAGTGCATGATTAAGAGCTGCTCCAGGAAGAGCCAGCCCTGCCTTGTTTCTCCCTTTTGTGTAAAGAGATGCTTCCTGGAATATTCCAAAGGAGGGTGGAGAACCCCACAGGGATGCTACAATCTCCCTTGATAACCTATTCCAGTACTTAACTTTCCTTATAGTTAGAAAGTTTTTTCTTCTAATTTCTCACCTAAATCCCCCTTGCTGCAGATTAAGCCCATTACTTCTTGTCCTATCTTCAATGGGTCTGGAGAACAAATGATCACTGCTTTCTTTATAACAGCCCTTAACATATTTGAAGACTTATCAGGTCCCTCCACCCCCTGCTTCTTTTCTCAAGAATAAACATGGATAGTTTTTTTCTCCTTTCCTCATAGATCATGTTTTCTAAAATTTTTATCACTTTTTGTTGGTCTTTAATAATTTTCACTGTCTAATAATCTTTATGTTTTGGGGAAAAAATACTGGAAAGTGTCATAATTCTTTGACATTAGGTTTTTTTTGGAAAATGTTAGTGTGCCTTCAATTTGGTCCCAGCAGTGCTTTGTGTTTATAGGGATCACTTAATTATCAAAACCAGATGCACTTGGTCTTAGCTGATTGTGTTGTATCTTTCCATGGTTGATTTTGCAATGGAGGCCAGGGAGCACTTCTGGCACACCCATACAGTAGACCCATACAAGGCTTTCAGGCTTTGATGTCTCATCACATTAAATATTTTTTTCAACATGTAGAAAATTTGTCTAAGAAATGTGTCAATTCTTCTGCAGAGATAAAATGAGGTGTTACTCAGGGCTCATAATTTTCCTTTTCTGCTTAGCATTTGTCTGGTTCCACTTGATTCCATTATAACCTGGTTTGATGAGTGCTCATTAAACTTAGATATATTTCAATCTCTCCATAGACCCTAAGCATGGAATCTCTGTGGTACATCATTTCCACAACTTCTTTACCTCAAAAGGAAACCGTGCTTCATTCTAATAAGGTTAAAATGAAAGAAAACATGGCTGTTTCTCTTTCCATCATTTTACCTTTAATGGTGATTAGAGAAATAGAGCTTCTTCTGCTCTAAACTTTAGAAGTTATTTTTGACACCTTTTAAATTACAGTTTAATCAGAAGGCATCTTTTCCAGGCACATGTCTAGTCTGTCCTGCAAAATATTTGAGGTTTCCATATTTAACAGTAGAAGCAGCTGCTTTGCAAGGGTGGGTGAAGTTACCTCCATGAATCGTTTGTATGCTACTATTGTATCATCATGAATAGTATATACCCTCAGAAAAGCCCTTTAACAAGACACGCTATACACGTTAGACCATAAGTAAGCTAATTCAGGAAATTTATGCTATAATTTGAATTTTGTTTTAAAAATAGTTGTGAGACCTGACAATGTCATCTGAGCACTGATGGTCACTGGGACTATGGTGATCTGGAAGCAGGTTCCATCAAGCCATAACAAAAACCGAAGCCTACTAAAAGGTTGACTATTCTTGCTTATTTGCTAGAAAAAAAATTATGTTAAGACTGCAACATGAATGACTTGCATGTTTCAGTAACTATGGACTTGGTGGGTAAGCGTCTAAGATCGTGTCTCATGTTTAAGTTAGAAAAATGTATTTAAACATTTTGAATAATTTCTATTCTAGATAGTGATGCAAGTCTGTCAACAAGGTAAGGGTTTCAGAATGTTATCATGACTACCAGTCAGTTGTTTTTGTTTTCTTTGGATAACACTGTTGGTATAAATGTGCAGTATTCAGAAAGCATAAAACAACAACATTCAACTATGACAGGTTTCAGAGTATTCCCAAAACTGAGGACATGAAAGGGCCAGTCAGCAGAGCAGGTTATTCAGAAGTAGTCTCTGTTAAAGACAAGCTTGACCTACCAGCACACTGTAGTGTGTTATTCCACTGTCTGATCAGTTTGCATTAATTTAATTAGTGGCAAAAAAATAGGGATCAAAAATTCAAACACTACTTAGATTGTCTATCTGAATGTCTATCTTATGGAGTCTGTTTCAGAGTACATAACAAAAGGAGAGAAAAAGCTAGTATCAGTTTTATCTAACAGACTCTAGAGTATTGTTGAGTAATAAAACGATGCTTTTCGATAAACAAAACCTTTAATATTTATTTCAGCTACCTGGAACATTTTAAGAGCTCCAGTGAGTATATTGGCAGTGTGCTTGCTGAATCCAAATAAAAACATCACAAATCTGAATCCCACATCTACAACTGCGTGTGCTTAAGAGAAGTGAACAAGAGAAAATATTTATGCTTATTTCTATTTACTTACTTTCTTTCAGTTTAAACAATGATTTATAAAAAACCTACCCCAGGACCCAAAGGCATATATTCCAGCTCGAGGAGACATACCCCCACTAGTTCCAATTGAACTAGTGCACTAAAAACAGAAGAGTAGCCATGGCACCATGGGTAGTGGGAAGGGTAGCCACCCTCAGCACAATCCCTTCCAAGACACTAGGCATGTACTTAGAGCCCGGTGCATATTCACAAATGTGGATCCACATCCACCAGGATTAATCCACGATCCGATAGCCATCTTTTACCTGTATCCGCACCCGTAGCAGCAAGCCGTCTCACAAGGGTGAGTGACGGGCGGGGGCTGGAAGGGAGCGGGGGGGGTGTCTTGTAGGGAAGAGGCAGTGCGAGAGTCAGGACTGGGGATAAGGGACACCGTGGGGGTGGGGTTTTGAGAAGGGGTGGTATGGGGGGGTCTGGGAGGAAGGGTCATTGCATCGTTTGCGCTCCTGGGTGTTTGCGAGCAACAGCACATGGGGGGGGGGTGGAGGGATGGGGCGTCGAGGGCCTGCCCGCTCCAATCCCTGTGGTCGGGGTGGGCCCTGCTGCCCAGGAGCCAGCGGGCCAGGCCCGGGGGTGCAGCCCGTGCTGCTGGGCCGGGCCATGGTGGGGATGCTGGCACTGCCCGAGGGGCCCAAGCTGCTGGACAGGAAGCAGTGCGGCGAGTGGACAGCCCCAACTCCACCCAGATAGATGAGCTTTGCAATGTGCCCAGAAAGACCCTGTCTAGACAAGGGAACAGGCCATTCCGGAAATGTATTAGCTAACACATTTTATTTTCTAGCCAATCATGCCCGAAGTCAGTAGTACAGGATTACTTCAGGTGTGGGGAATGAGTTCCAAAGTGAAGGGCTTTCATGGAGAACACCTTTCCAGCAGCCCCATCTCTTTTACACCAATGGTGCATCTTCACTAGGAAAAAAGGTGTTTTCTTAACTATCACAAGGTAAAATCCTAGTGAACACAAGGCAGTTTGTAGACCAAGTGAAAGACTATAGGGGAGTCTAGGGTTTACCTTGACCTGCTGACACTTGTGAAAACTACAAATCACCATGTCTCTACTGGGATTTTACCTCATGCTAGTTCACTTGAGTTAAGATTAGAACACCTTTTTGTCCTAGTGAAGACAAGGCCCAAGAGGACTCAGCCACCCAGCTTCAGTACTACCTGCAGCAGTATCACGTGGAGAGAGGTGGTCTCTCAGGTAAAAAGGTCCCAGTCCATTTAGGGCTTTATAAGTCAAAAATCAATACCTAAAACTCCATCCAGAAACCAACAGGCAGTTTGCATGGATCACCCTGTATAATGCTATAGTTGTACAATGTGCTTTGTAACAGTTAAATATGGAAACCAAAACCAGAAATCAGAATCCTGCCTGAAGAGCGAGCCATCAAGTATGACTGGGTGAAAACAGAGAACCAGATTCTGAACTCAAACTGTTATAAACCCAGGGGAACCTCACTGGCTTCAACAGAGTGAGATTTACATAAGGTGAAATCAGGATCTGGCCCAAACAGCAACATGTAGACACTGTTGCTGCTAGGCTTTGTGGGGTGTTGATTTTCAGAAGTAATTTCAAGGATGAAAGGGGAGACGTGTTAATTGGAAGGCTGTCCCATGCATAAGGGCACAGAAGAAGTCATTAAATAAGGAGTAAGAAGTGAATAGAAGCTGTGATTCAAAAGGGAAAACTTGGCCAAATTTGTGGGAAAGGAAAGATGATCTTGGTCCAGTGTTTTGAATAGGATGGAAGACAGAGAAGTTGAGGGAGGAGAGATCAGAGCAAAGGAGTTATAATATTGAAGACAGGAGAATTAACAGTATATAGTGTTAGGGATATAGAGGAAAAGAGCAAAACTAATGGTAAACTCTATCATTATCATAAAAATATAATTTTAAAAACAGTGCAGGTGTACCCAAGGCTTACAGACTTCTGGATAAACCTAAAAACATTAAAATATTTTAAACAATTCATTACACAAATTTTGTTCATGTTCAGCAGTGCAACATTTTAAAAAAACTCCATGCCGGGGACTATCCGACCTGGTTCTAAGGTTCTTTGTCACCTGCTCAGGTTCTATGCCAGTTTAGGCACAGGAGCAGTAGCTCAGATTTTCATTACTATTCATGTAAGCCAAATAATTATAAATACATGTAATAGATTTCAAGGTCAGAAGGAACCACTGTGATCATCTAGTCTGATTGTAGAATACAAGCCATAGAACTCCCCCAAAATAATTCCTAGAGCATATGTTTTAGAAAAACATCCAATCTTGATTTAAAAATTGTGAGTGATGGAGAATCTGCCACAACCCTTGGTAAATTGTTCCAGTGGTTAATTACTTTCACTATTAAAAATGCATGCCTTATTTCCAGTCTGAATTTGTCTAGCTTCAATTTCTAGCTATTGGATCGGATTATGCCTTTCTCTGCTAGATTCAAGAGCCCATTATTAAATAAATCGGGGGGGAGGGATAGCTCAGTGGTTTGAGCATTGGCCTGCTAAACCCAGAGTTGAGAGTTTAATCCTTGAGGGGGCCATTTAGGGATCTGGGGCAAAAATCTGTCTGGGGATTGGTCCTGCTTTGAGCAGGGGGTTGGACTAGATGACCTCCTGAGGTCCCTTCCAACCCTGATATTCTATGATTCTATTTGTTCTCCACATCGGTACTTTTAGACTGTAATCAAGTCACCCCTGAGCCTCCTCTTTATTAAGCGAAATAGAATGAACTAACTATAAAGCATGTTTTCTAACCCTTTAATCATTCTCGTCACTCTTCTCTGAACCTTCCACAATTTATCAACATCCTTCTTGAATTGTGGACCCAAGAACTGGACACACTATTCCAGCAGTGGTCACATCTGTGCCAAATATAGAAGTAAAATAACTTCTCCTCTCCTATTTGAGATACCCCTGTTTATGAATCCCAAGATCACATTAGCTCTTTTAGCTATAGCATCACACTGGGAGCTCACGTTCAGTTGATTATCCACCACAACCCCCAAATCTTTTTCAGAGGCACTGCTTCTCAAGATAGAGTCTCCCATCGTGTAAGTATGTCCTACATTCTTTGTTCCTAGATATATACATTTACATTTAGCCATATTTGCTTGTGCCCAGTTTACCAAGCAATCTGGATTGCTCTGTATTAATGATGTGTCCTCTTCATTATTTACCACTCCCCACATTTCTGTGTCATCTGCAAACTTTGTCAGTGATGATTCTATGTTTTCTTTCAGGTCATTGATAAAAATGTTAAATAGCATAGGGCCAAGAACCAATCCCCACTAGAAACACCTCTGTTCAACGACTCCCCATTTAAAATTACATTTTGAGACCTATCAGTTAGCTAGTTTTTAATCCATTTAATGGGTGCCATGTTAACTCCATATCTTTCTAGTTTTTTAATCAAAATGTCATATGTTACCAGGTCAAACACCTTACAGAAGTTTAAGTATATTACATCAACACTGTTGATCAACCAAACTTGTAATCTCATCAGAAAAAGATATCAAGTTAGTTTGACAGATCTATTTTCCATAAAACCATGGCATTAATTATGTTACCCTCCTTTAATTCTTTATTAATCGAGCATCTTATACATAAAAACATCAATAATCAGTTAAAATTTTCTGTAGTCTTAAAATATGGGAATAACTAGTATTGAGTCTTCCTATCTGTACCGTACAGCATTTTAAAACTTGTGATGACATGTAGTATGTGAGAATTACAGACCTTTTCACTAGCTAAGCTCAATTATACTCCTTCTGCAAGACCCTTTGCTTCCAGATGGTGCTGGCTAATTATTATGCTACTATTTCTGCCTTGGCCTGAGAGGGCATCTTAGTTAGCTGCCCAGCATCACTGACCCCTCTAGAAGAGATGGAAAGGGTAAGCATAACAGTCTCCTCTGCCAGAATCAAGATCCTGAGTCTGTTCCCATTGATAGCAGTGCGGTAGGGTTAGGCCCAAGTTGAGTTGCTGTAGCACCTCGTTTTTTTCTTCTTCTGATGCCTCAGGTTTAATACTGTGCTGCTCCCTAGTTGGTTTTATTAGTAAGACAGCAATCATCTCCATTCAAAAGACAACATATAATTGCATGTGCAGGGAACCAGGCAGTCATTAAAAATCTCTTTTTTTTAATCATTTGCCAATTGGTGGACCGGCAATAAGAAATTCTACCATTGCTCACTACTGCCATGTATAGATTGTTGTCATTTTAGTAACATGAGAGAGATTTTGGACCAGATTTTGGTCTCGGTTACACTGGTGAAAGTCTGGAGAAACTAATTTCAGTGAATTTATTCTGGATTTTCACCAATGTAACTGAGATCAGAATCTGGTCAACAAATCCACGTGTTTTCATTGTACACCTGCTTTTTGTGCTAAGGGATTAATTTAAAAAAAACACATAGTACAGTTAGGATTTGCTAAAATGATATTTACACTTGACTAATATACACAGCATAAAGCAAGAAAGGCATCTTATATATTACATTGATGTACTGCAAATTACTGCCGGGAAATGAAATCTTACATTGTGCATCACTGGATACTGGTAGTTTTCAAAACATTTGCCATCATAGAATCACAGAGGAATCCTTTCTGCAGCTATTCCATATGATCAACTACCAGTGCTCACATTGATCACAGGGGGAAAAGGACAGGGATGAGGACAGTAAGGAGTTTTTTTAAACCATATTAGGAATAAAAGAAATCCTAGCAATGGCATAGGCCCATTACTAGATGGAGGTGGTAAGATTGTTAATAATGTAGAAAAGGCAGAAGTGTTCAATATATATTTCTGTTATGTATCTGGAAAGAAGTGGGATGGTGTACTTGTATCACACTAGAATGATGAAATACTTTAGTAAATACAGAGACTGTTACACATAATCATAGAATCGTAGGACTAGAAGAGACATCAATAAGTCACCTAGTCCAGTCCTCTGCACTCCAGGCAGGACTGAGTAATAACTAGACCATTCCTGACAGGCATTTGGCTAACCTGTTCTAAGAACCTCCAGTGACATAAGAACATTACCAGGTCATACAAAAGATCCATCTAGCCCAGCATCCTGTCTTCCAACAGTGGCCAATGGCAGGTGCCCCAGAGGGAATGAACAGAACAGGTTATCATCAAGTGATCCATCCCCTGTTACCCATTCCCAGCTTCTGGCAAACAGAGGCTAGGGACACCATCCCTGTCCATCCTGGCTAATAGCCATCGATGGACCTATCCTCCAAGAACTTATGTCTAGTTCTTTTTTGAACCCTGTTATAGTCTTGGCCTTCACAACATCCTCTGGCAAGGTATTACACAGGTTGACTGTGCGTTGTGTGAAAAAATACTTCTTTTGTTTGTTTTAAACCTTCTACCTATTAATTTCATTTGGTGACCCCTAGTTCTTGTGTTATGAGAAGGAGTAAATAACACCTCCTTATTTACTTTCTTCACACAAGTCATGATTTTATAGATCTCTATCGTATCCCCATTTGCCTATTTTCCTAATCCCAATATGGCCGTTCTTATATTCTTTTTCCCCATACTTCTTGCATTAGTATACAGACACCTAAGATACTGATTTGATTTCCCCTCTGTCTTCCCTTTTGTCGCTCCTTTGTCCCTGCTATAATTGCCTGTGGTCCCCCCAGATTCCGACCCTTCACCCAGGTTTAGGGGGGAGGGATAGCTCAGTGGTTTGAGCATTGGCCTGCTAAACCCAGGGTTGTGAGTTCAATCCTTGAGGGGGCCACTTAGGGATCTGGGGCAAAAATCAGTACTTGGTCCTGCTAGTGAAGGCAGGGGGCTGGACTCGATGACCTTTCAAGGTCCCTTCCAGTTCTAGGAGATAGGATATCTCCATTAATTATTATTATTATTATTGTCTCCATGTTTTTGACTTACCTTTGGGCTTTTGTTTCCTGCCTCCATCAAACCTAGCTTGAAGCCTGCCTCACTAGGCTAGCCAGTCTGTATCCAAAAATACTCTTCCCCTTCCTTTGTTCAGCAGTCCTTGGAATAGCATCCCATGGCCAGGGAAGCCGAAACCTTCCTGGTGACACTATCGGCACAGCCAGGCACTCACCTCCAGGATGCATCTGTCTCCTACCCTTGACCAAAAGGATTGAAGAAACCACCACCTGCGCCCCCAGCTCCTTCACCCGTACTCCCAGAGCCTGGTAGTCATTTCTGATCGCTATTTACTATGAATAACCCTTTTTCAATCAGCAGGCCTGGATAACTTGCACCCAAGAGTGCTAAAAATGTTGACTGGGGAAATCTATGACCCACTGGTGTTAATTTTTAATAAATCTTGGAACACCTGGGAAATTCCAGACAACTGGAAGAGTGTAAATGTGCCAATATTCAAAGAAGGCAATTACCTGGGTCAAAGGTCCAGTCAAATGCCCCCTCATGACCACTCACCATACTGCTGTCTGGAGATCCAGATTGCTGTGAGGAGATCCAGCTGCTGGATCCTGCTTATTTTAAGCCTCTGGAGTCTGAACAGAGTCCAGTCACTGCCCTGGCTTTGGGTCCCTAAGGACACTCTTGCAGTGCAGATCTTCTGGTGCCCCTTCCTGAGAGGTTAAACCATGCCGCTCACTGCCCAGTCCCTGGAACCAGTGCTGATCTCCAGACTCCCTCTGTAGCTTAAAACACACCCTCTTTCAGAACTCTACTCAAAGGGGTGAGCTTTCAAGGGGGCACATGGCAGGTTTAACACACACAGGCAGACTTTGCACAAGATTCTAAACTACCATTGCTCTTTCTTTAATAGCACGAGAAATACACAGAGCTATGCAAAAATAATAAACCATACACACGTTTCTTCACCACTCCAGAGCATTCTTTGGACTGGAATCATGGTCATCCGGGGTTGTCCTGGGACTTCTGTTGTATTGCATGGTTTGTGTGCTGAAACATGAAACCTTGTCTCCCCAGCTCATCTCAACTCACCTTGACCAGTCCATCTCCTTCCCCTCTCCTGCCCAAACTTCCAGTGTGTGCCTCTCTGAGAGTCTTCCCAGGTTCATATTCCCCCCCCCCCCACACACACACACACTTTCTAGCAGCTGGCTTATTTGTTCTGCCTTTGCTAACTTTCCACTGCTCCAAATCTCTTTCCTGCAGACCAACTTAGCTGAAGTGTTTTCCCAGCTCGAGCACCCTCCTTAGCCTAACTATTGTGCGTTCAGAGTACAGTCCTTAAGATCGTCTCTGTTCTGGGGAAATGTGACACAGTCCTTGCCAGCAATGTTGGATACATATTAACAGAGAGGGTCATTCAAGATACAGCAACTCCATAGCACCAACTTCATAATATCAACTGGAATTCATGTCATATATAGATTCCCCCATGCATCTCACTGGGTAACTATAGGCCAGTTAGCCTAACATCAGTCCCAAGCAAAATAATGGAAAAAGCTGAGATGGGATTCAGTTAATAAATAATTAACGGTTAGGAATATAATTAATCCCAGTCAATTTGGTTTTATGGAAAATATGGTTTAAACACACCTGATTTCATTCTTTGATCAGATTATGAGTTTGATCAAGGTAACTGTAGATGTAGTTCATTTAGACTTTTATAAGCCCTTTGATTTAGTGCCACGTGACATTCTGATTAAACAATTAGCACTATACAATATCAACAGAGCACACGTTAAATAGACTGAGAACTGGCTTGCTGACAGATCTCAAAAAGTAGTTGTCAATGGCGAAACATCACAGAATGGGGGTGTTTCTAGTGGGGTTCTGCAAGGATCTGTACAAGGCCAATCAATGATCTGGAAGTAAATATAAAATTACTGCTGATAAAATGTGAAGATAGTGCAAAGATTGGTGGAGTGGTAAATAATGATGAGGACAGGCCAGTCATTCAGACTGATCAGGATTACCTGGGCCCATTCAAACAAAATGTGCTTGAATACAGCCAGATACAAAGCTATACATCTAGGAATGAGGAATGCAGGCCAGATGTACAGAACGGGGGACTGTACACTGGAAAGTGGACTGAGGAGTTATAGTAGACAACGCAAAATGAGCTCCCAATGTGATGCCATGGGGAAAAGGATCAATGCAATCCTTGGAAGTATACGCAGAAGAGCACTGAGTAGGAGTAGGGAAGTGATTTTATCTTTGTATATGGCATTGGTGAGACTGATACTGGAATATTGTGTCCAGTTCTTGTATGCACAATTTTAAAATGATGTTGAAAAATTGGAGAGGATGCAGAAAAGAGCCACAAAAACGTTTTGAGGATTGGAGAAAATGCTGCACAGTGACAGACTGAAAGAGTTTGATCTGTTTAGCTTCTGGAAAAAAAACAGACTGAGAAGTGACTTGATTACACTGTGTAAGTACTTTCAAGGGGAGATAATACTGGGGACTGAAGTGCTCTTTACTCTAGCAGAAAAAGGCATAGCAAGAACCAGTGGCTGGAAGCTGAAGACAGACAAATTCAGGTTAGAAATTAGGCACAAATGTTTAACAGTGAAGGTGAGTAACCATTGGAACAAACTACCATGGGAAGTGGTGGGTTTTCCATTTCTGGATGTCTTCAAATCAACACTGGATGCCGTTCTGGAAGACATGCCCTAGCCACCCACAAGTCATTAGACTCAACACAGGATTGACTGCATGAAATTTAATGGCTTATGATATACAGGAAATCAGACAAGAAGATCTACTGGTCCTTTCTACCCATAAGCTCTAAATCTATGAAACTATGATCCACAGTAGCTGCAGAATAAAGCCCATAGTGTGCAGTCTCTACGTTAAATATTGTACCACTTCTCATTAAATATTAGCTCCAAATGCCTTTGTAAACAAAATTAAACAAATGGCTTCACCATCTACTTTCTTAGGACCCCTCATCACTTTATTTTAAAAAATTATGCCCTTTTTTGTTTCTAAAAATATTTTCCCTGTGAGTTTTCTTGTACTGTTAATTTTATTATGTTTGTAACTGGACTGAATTTTAAACAGGGCCTTGCACTGAGCTCCTTAGTGGGATATGACCTTCAGAAATAAAATTACTTGAAATTATTATTAGATCCAGGTTTTCCTTGGTTCCCTATGTTTTATATACTGTACCAGTGACAGAAATGCTCTATGATGATGACTGATTTCATTAAGAAGAAAAGATTAATATTAATAGTCTGTCTCATGATACTAATTACTTAGACTACGTTATTTGGGGCAAAGACCATCTTTTGTTCTGTGTTTGTACAGCACCTAGCACAGTGTGGTCTGGGTCCATGACTAGAGATCCTAAGCACTGTGGCAATACAAATAAGTAATACAAATGACTGAAAGCTGCTACCATCTACCCACTGTTCGTTGGTCTCTGTGAAATGAGTTGGTGGTTTCACTCTAGTTCATAGTGGTCCAACCTAAAATTTCCTTCACCGTTGGCCCCTTTATTCATAGTATCAGCAGGACTGAAAGGAGAAAGACAAAACAAATAACTTAAAAGATATTTCATCCAGTCCAGTAGCTAATATAGATAAAGTGAAGACTTCGCTCTCCAGGGCTGTCTGAATGGCATGTTTGGGAGCCCCAAATTCACAGAGAAGAAAAGAAAATGCCAATCCTAGTACTAACAATAGAGTATTACGAATCCATTTATTAACAAATCATTGTCTTCAGTACTCAGTATATTATCGTACTATCCATCACTAACATTGCTTTTTCATGGAGTCTTGTCCATACATCTCATTGATATCCAAGTGCAACATCATTTTGATAAACCAGTAGAATTAAGTGCTACACCTGTGCATTTCCTAGAAACTCCTTTTGTTAGTTTGAGAGTGGGTCAAAATATCCATATAATTTGAGACCTTTCTCAATGAAACAATAAAAAGGTAACAGCTTATTAATTGGAGACAAAGCTACTCTATAAATTACCTTCTAAAAGTGCCTGTTTATAAAGAGCTTTGCTAATTGATAGTCCTAGTTTGGCTGAAAGCCCTAAAACACCAATCAAGAATTTCAATCAACACGTGCGCCATAAACACTCTTTAAAAGACAGTATTTAACACTTAACAAAAGTCCACTGAAAATCTAAGGGATTAGAGCATGACCATCACCATGATATCTGAGCAATACCTGCTCATGCATCTGCCTCATTCTACACTTAATTAGAAGAGACATATTCAATCACTAATGTGCGAGTTTCCAGAAAATCATTGGATACCTCAGTGGTTTACAAGCGGCGTGCCCTTCCTGCAGATCCTAAAGCACAGAACAACTCATTTTGGAGCATAAAAGAGGATAGTCTTCATTTAACTTAATCCTGAGTAACACATATAGGAGTTTGTTCCAAGCAGTGAATATGGTCAAACCACTAACTGTGGGAACAATGAATACAGTGTAGATACGATTTTTTATCCTTATACAGGGAAGAGAAGATGGAATTAGAACTAGCAACTTATGTCAAATTTCAAGAAGAGAGACTTCTTAAAAATGCAGAAGACAGAAACCGTTTCTATGGGTAAAGTTAGGAAATAACAGTGGAAAAATTCTTCTCCTCTTTATCATGTTAGCAATCCCAGTGGATTTGTTTGGACTACTGATAGGAATTAAACAATTTTGGCCAAAATCAGCATGGGGGCCACTAAAAAAATATGTTGTTAGAGTTCCAGAGAGTGTGCATACTCCTGACATAAACAGGAGGTAAAAGTGAAGTACAATATGGCTAAATGGCATAGTAGATGCGTTTACTCAAGCCTCCCAAAGTATCCTTTAAAATATGAAATCTAGCCTAACTATACGAATAGAACAGAACAAACTCTGGCAGGGAATGCGCACGACAGAGATTGAGGACAGAGAAAATCTGAAGAGTTGCCGATATCAAGATAAATAGTACAAGATTATGGAAGTGCCTCAGAAGTAAGAATCATGTGGATGTGTCTAAGAGTCCACTTGCCCACGAGGATGCGAGCAGGAAAATCAAAGCAGAAACAATGATTATAGAGAAGTTACTGGTAAATAATACTTAGCACTTAGAATGTGCTTTCCATACTGGAAGTGCTTTATAGCTATTATCTAATCTTCACATCATCTATCTGAAGTAAGTAAATGCTATTAATCTCATTTTAAAGATCGGGAAACTGACACAAGGAGAAATTAGGAGTTTTGCCTAAAGCCTCAGAGGGAGTGCCAGAGCTGAGATGAAAACTTAAGAGTGCTTGTCTACCATTTGTGTATAGACCACCAGGATTGTCTTTCTCTTCTACCTGTGTGGATCATGAGAATTATGGAGATATATCTGCCTCAAGGTAATGAAAGTGAAGCACCACTATCTGAGAGAGTTCATTAGAGAAGGGATGGAGCAACAAACAACAAATATCTGTAGAATAAATGTGACATTTGCAAATGATCACATAGTTCTCTCTGTCTTCTGTCTGTCTTTTGCAGTGTAGTTGTAGCCACGTCGGTCCCAGGATATGAGAGACAAAACAAGAAGAAGAGGTCTAAGGAGCTCAAAAGCTTGTCTCTTTCACCAAAAGAAATTGGTCCAATAAAAAATATTACCTCACCCACCTTATCTCTCTTTGTCTGTCTTCTCTATTTAGATTGTAAGCTCCTCAGGGCAGGGACTGTCTCTTATTCTGTTTGTGCCATGCCTAAGACAATGGGGTCGTGTTGTCAGTTGGGATCCCTAGGTGCTGCAATAATAGTAACAACAATAAATAATAATAATTAATAATACAAAGGCACATGGATAAGTATAACAGGCAAACTATTGCAGACAAACACCCAAGTCAGGTGTATCTGCTTCACTACAACTCTCTTGAGAGCAACTCTTTCTCTCTATGCCTCCTCCTGTCTCTCTCTCATCCTATACCCTCAGTGTTCCAGTCCGAGACAGAAGGGAAGGTCTGCCTTGTGAGTTCTGCCTGCCCAATCTAGTTAACTAATACAAAGGTTATCTTAGTAGCATTAATTCCTTCAATCCATACAAAGCAGTGGACGCAACCACGAGCATGGCTTCCCTGCGAGTTGCTTTTGTGGCCAACCTTTTTAGGAGCCATTGGAAGGAAGATGGCTTTGAAGGAGTCACTTGCTCTTTTACATCCAGCTGTAGGATCACATTTTTCCACTAGTATCTCTAGAGGATATTAAACAGAAGTCTACTAAAGTTAGACATTTTAAAATCAGCAGGTCCAGGTAACTTGCATCCAAGAGTTTTTAAAGAATTGGCTGAGAAGCTCCCTGGACCATTAATGTTGATTTTCAATAAGTCTTGGAGCACTGGGGATGTTCTAGAAGATAGGGAACAAGCTAATGTTGTGCTCATTTTTAAAAAGGGTAAAGAGAATAATTCAGGTAATTATAGGCGTGTCAGTCTGATATCAATCCTGGGCAACATAATGAAACAACTGATACGGGACTTGATTAATAAAGAATTAAAGAAGGGTAATGTAATTAATGCAAATCAAATGGGTTTACGGAATATATCCTGTCATACTAACTTGATCTATTTTGATGAGATTAGAAGTTTGGTTGATAAAAGTAATAGTGTTGATGTAATAGACTTATGTAAGGTGTTTGATTTGATACCTACACAACATTTTGATTAAAAAGCTAGAATATAAAATTAATATGACACACATTAAATGGATTAAAAATTGGCTAACTGATAGGTCTCAAAATGTAATTGAGAATGGAGGAATCATCATTGAGCAGATCTGTTTCCAGTTAAGTCCCATAGGGATTGGTTCTTGGCCCTATGTTATTTAATATTTTTATCAATGACCTTGAAGAAAACATAAAATCATCACTGAAAAAGTTTGCAGATGACACAAAAACTGGGGGTGTGGTAAATAATGAAGAGGACATATCACTAATACATAGTGATATGGATCACTTGGTAAATTGGGGTGCAAGCAAACAATATGCATTTTAACATGGATAAAGATAAATGCATACATCTAGGAACAGAGAATGTAGGCCACACTTGTGCAATGGGGACCCTATCATGGGAAACAGTAACTCTGAAAAAGATTTGGGGGTCATGATGGATAATCAGCTGAATATTAGCTCCCAGTGTGATGCTGTTGCCCAAAGAACTAATGCAATCCTTGGATACATAAACAGAAGAATCTCAATTAGGTGTAGAGAGGTTATTTTACCTCTATATTTGGCATGAATGTGACCACTGCTGGAATACCATGTCCAGTTCTTGTGCCCACAATTCAAGAAACTTCTTGATAAATTGTAGAGGGTTCAGAGAAGAGCCATGAGAACGATTAACCAATTAGAAAACGTGCCTTCTAGTGATAGACTCAAGGAGCTCGATCTATTTAGTTAACAAAGAGAAGATTAAGGGGTGACTTGATTATAGTTGTGACATTCTGCTCAGGTCACCCAGAACTGTCTTAGCAAGAATGAACTTTCCTGGAGATTAGATTGTGTGTCAGCTCCCAGCCACACCAGGCTGTCCACTACACCAGCAAATTCCTCGAGACTCTGCCAGGCTAAACCTTGCCCTGCAGGTAACAGACAGTGAACTCTAGTTCCAGAGTTCCCCCCAGACACATCTTTCTGCAGTGTCCAGTACCTCTTACTGGACACTCACAGAAATTATCAAGTTTGCTGCCTCCAAAGAGACAGAGTATACATCAGCCTGTTAGTCTAGCTGAAGATGCACACTTTACTTCAATATGACAGCACTGAGATGGCTTATAGTAAAACTATGAATAAATCTCTGTTCTTTGTTAATAAAGTTAAGTGATACTAAGCAAGAGAAAAAGAGACAGGTATGGTTACTAACAAAAGAAAACAAAACACACTTTCTAGTGACTAAAACTTAATTATAACAAGTTACAATCTTTATCTGAGACTTTTTTTCACTTACATCAAGCTATCAGCAGCTCCTGCTCTTCAGGCCAAGAGGAATTCAATTTTCTCAGGCTCAGAGGGTGCTGTTCCCTATATCCCCTAATTGATAGTGAACAAGAATGGAAAATATAAGAGGGAGCAAAAAGACAAAGTCCATTGTCTTTGTCTTAGGAGCCAGGAAGACTTTTTTGGACCCCTGGTGTGCTCACTAAATGGTTTCCTCCATTGTTCGTTAGCTCAATTGTTTTACCTTATCTGTAAATGTACTTTCATTGTCCTCTGCCTGTAATCAAGCCAGTCAGACAGATGAATCCACATTCCTTTGTCTAGGGCAGACCTGGTTTATGCATTGCCTCCCAAAACACATTTAAAGAACATATTTCCAGCACACACATACAACTCTTCGTACACAATCTGTACGTATATCACACAATGATTTTCAGGACCAGCTGTCACCAGTTTATATATGATACCTTACATGACATCTTTTAGATACATATTATGATAACAGTGTGTTGGGGATAATAAGTGTGTCAGACCTGATATGAGTTACAGTGTGGTAGGCCCTCTGTCAATGGGCACTAAGGGTCACAACAGTCTATAAGTATCTACATGAAGAACAAATATTTAATAATGGGCTCTTCTGTTTTGCAAAGAAAGGTGTAACATGATACAATGTCTGGAAGTTGAAGCTAGACAAATTCAGATTGGAAATAAGGTGTACAATTTTGATAGTAAGGGTAATTAAACATTGGAACAATTTACTGTACCAAGGATAATGGGGGATTCTCCCTCACTGACAATTTTTAAATCATGATTGGATGTTTTTCTAAAAGATATACTTCTAGGAATTATTTTGGGGAAATTCTATAGCCTGTGTTCTACAGGCTGTCAAACTAGATGATCACAATGGTCCCTTCTGGCCATGGAATCTGTGAATCTGCTTTGAGGAGCGATGTTGATCTGGGATCACACTGCCCTACTCCTCTGTGCCCCCTAGACCAGTTCTCCTCTTCCACCCACCCCCAGGTTTGGAAACACCGTTGTCATCCAGTCAGACCAACAGCCTACGTGAGTCAGGCAGAAACTTCCACCCAGTGAAATTTCCATCCGGGAGCACAAGCTAACTGATTTAAAATTTAATATCTCATTCAAGCAAAAAGAAAAAAAATTACAGTAGATTGAATATCTTATTGTATCATTCATCTCATCACAAAAAGAATATAGCAGAAACAGAAAAATTCAGAGAAGGGCAGCAAAGATTATTAGATTTTACTCTAAAGACCTACTGGGAAAGGGTTTCCAAAGATTGAGAGATTAAAAATACTCTCATTATTTAGCCTGGAAAGGAGAAAAGTAAGAGAAGATATGACAGAAATATCTACAATAATGAATGGGAGTGAGGATCAGGCAGATGCTCCTGTAGCCTTTATTGATTATGGTATTGAGTAATATTGGTAACCCCTTTAAACTCTAATATTAGACGAAGGTCCAATCTCTATGGCTACAACAGTATTCAAAACATCCAGGCTAACACCACCACGTCGGCTAGCATCACTGTTTGGGTTGGAGACTTGAGAAGCATGCAAGTAACAACAATCACAATTGCAGGAGCATGCAAGAAACAACAGTCACAATCGCATCTAATTAGATGTACCTTTATTAAAAGCCTTATCACATAGAAAGAACCCAGTAAATATAACTGCCATGGAGATTGCAATGGTTTGAAAGTACAAAGTGTCCAGCACCAGTTTTTCTAATTCTTTCATCCTCCTATAGCCCGATAGAATCCTGAAGAAGAGTGGAGGTGTTTGGCTCCTGTTGAGGGTCAGGAACGATGACCCCCAGGAAGTGACTATCCCAGCAATCAACCAGGCCCCATTTATAGTAAGTTACGCATAGGATCACCAAAGATTATTCATGTCCATCTTTGAGGATGTTACCCCAATATTATTGGGAGGCTTGTCACTTGATAGGCCAATTGGATAGTCCTCCTTTCAACTCATTAGCATTTACGTCGCCTTATCACCATAGTAACATGTGGTTACTATAAGGAAGTCTCCAACATTTCCCCCCAGCCACCTATGGTCATCTTATGATGTCTACTGATCTCTCTTAGACATTATTATCCAAATTCAGCAGTTATTTTCAAAACATCAGCATAGCACAAACAGACACAAGCTCAGCATGTTTATTATTAACTCACTTATGTTAACCGATCTTTATAATATAGCTAACTTATCCTAAGGCCTAATTTGACTAAGCTACAGAGAGTCCTGTGGCACCTTTAAGACTAACAGATGTATTGGAGCATAAGCTTTCGTGGGATGCATCCGACGAAGTGGGCATTCACCCACGAAAGCTTATGCTCCAATACATCTGTTAGTCTTAAAGGTGCCACAGGACTCTGTTGCTTTTTACAGATCCAGACTAACACGGCTACCCCTCTGATACTTGACTAAGCTAAATATCTTACAGACCTAAACCTGTAGGTTTCTTGCATTTCAGCTTTAAACATTAAGCTATCGCTTATTTGTTATCTATCAGTTATTAGTCTCTTATATCCAGCTCTTATAATGCATTCATTTATTAGTTACAAGCTACACTTTCATCTACCCTTATCCATCATTCAAGAGAAAGGAGACTTTCTTCGCATTAACTGATTAAGGGACTGGGCCAATCTTGCAAGGCCCAGACAGGTGATTTCTTTAACAAGAGATGGAGAGATCCATGATGACACCTTTCCTAAAGCGTCTTCAAAAACTGTTGGCATTTGTTTTGTACAAAACTTATAAATCTGAGTCTCAAGTGACCCAACCCTAGCCAGCATGGCTGCAGCTCTGAGTGCACAAGCATAGGCCTGTTCATTTCTCTCGAATGTCTCCCTTTGCCACCCCTTTATTATCTCTCTCCCTCCCCTCACCATGGTTACACACCACTTGGTCCTTATCCCCATTATCTCTTTTACCTCCCTGCCTGGCCTGCTGATGTGCTGACTGATGCTGAAATGGCTCAGCTGAAAGCTGTGCCTCCTGAAGGGATTTAACTCCGTGGCTGAATTAAATAGAACATTTCTCTCACTGTCAGACAGGAGGAGGGATGCTCAATCAAGCCACTTTAGCAGCTGAGCATTTCAGTGTATCGTTGTAGTAGGTGTGTTTATACAAAGTATAAAAATATAGAGGGCATCATGAATAGCTGATATACACATGTGCAGCTAAGCATTCTCTCACTGTGACATATTAACAATGGGAATCTTAAATTCCCACTGTAGGTCCCTAAATCCAAAATTTAGGTACCACTGAGATCCTCATAACACTTGCTCAGCTGCTGAACTCTGGAGGCAGTCAATGCCCCTTGACACCCACCTTTTTTCTATAGAAGTCCCCTAAACACATAGGTTTCTTCCTCTGGGCAGGCACACAATGTGTCACTCTAAATCAGGGATGGACAAAATATGGCCCGCGGGCTGGATCCAGCCCATCTAACATTTCTGTCTGGCCCGCCATGCTCTTTGCCTGCCCCCTAGTGATCTACGGGCCGCTAAAAGTCACACGGCACAGCGGGGCGCTCAGGTAGGCTGCCTGCCTGCCGTGGCCCACGCCGCTCCCAGAAGCAGCCGGCTGCTGCTGGCATGTCTCTGCGCGCCCCTTGATTATTTGCTCCATTATCTTTCTGGGTACTGAAGTTAAGTTGACCTTGAAACTGTCCAACATTAAACAGTTTTAAACAAAGTTCAGGATTTGTTATGCAGAGACCTGCTTAGTACCATGGCAAACACACCATTAAACTTCCTTGGAACCTTTTATTAAAGATACCAAAAAGAAGGAAAACCAGTGAAAGCATTTGAAATGTATTGTACTAAGTAAGGCTTTCATTTTAACAACATCCCTTGTTCTTTAGCTGGAGAGTCTTGGACAGCACAGAAATGTATCTGATCAACCCACATACAAAGAACATTGCAAATTATCACTTTCTAGACTATGAGTAGGATTTTCAAAAGCAGCAAAGTGATTTAGGAACAGTAATGCCATTAAAAGTCAATGGGACCTGCATTCTTACATCACTTAGGCACATCAAATTCAAGAGTCTTGACCTCACTTTTAGGCCCTTCAAAATTCTGCCCCTCCCTACATACCTACGATTGTATTTTATTGAAGTCCCCCACCCCCGTTCTCTTCACTCTGCCAAGCTGCCAGCCTTGGCAGGCTGTTTGGCCACTTCTCACACAACTGCCTTCACTCGTTCTGCTTTACAGATGAAACACGCTTCAAAAAACCTCCTTCAAATTCCTCCCCCAGAGCAATGTCTATCCCGGCCTACAGGAAATTACCAGCTGATAATGAGTAAAGAAATGGCCAGCGGGGGCTGCTGATGTTTATGCTACTTGTTTATTTATGCCTTGTAACAAAAAAAAAAAGTCAAATGACTCAGAAGCATCAAGCTGAACACACAGTCTACGCAACTGTATGTTCTTATCAGTTATCCTTGTCTGTCTATTCATTGTTACCTTCACCCGTTGTGTCTCGTCTTAGACTGTAATAATTTTGGAGCAGGGATGGTATCTTTGTATATATTTGTACAGCACCTAACACATGGATTCCTCCAGCCTGACTAATATGACAATACCAAACGCCCCACTGCTAACAACAAAGAGACTACTTCATTCTATGCTGTAATTGAAACCTATTACAACAATAACATCTACAGTGTTTTCAGACCACATTGTTTGCTAAATCAATCCAGCACTGCGGTGGCTGCTGCCATTCACTATGCGGAGTTGGTCCATACCCAGGGACTTGTTTTTCTACCAAATATTTTAAAGGGATAGTAAACAACACAAATCTGCCCCTTGCTGCAGCTATTTGGAAACTCACTGAAAACATATCAATATTCTCCTGTATCCGTGTACATAAGTTTTAAAAATCTGACATATGCAACAAGCCACACAGTATTATGTTCCATTTAGAATACTATAGCTGTGAGCCCTATAGTGAAGTTTTCCTTGGCACAGCCACATATCATCAGAGTTTTCAAATTCACAGTTTTCAGATTTGACTCTGTCAGTTTTGGTATTTACACTTAAAAAGAATTTTTTTTCAATTACCCATATAGAGAATGTTCCGTTTTCATGCTAGAGTATGGCAAAACCTACAACTGGAGTTGGTTTTGGCTGCTCTGTCTGCCTTCTTTCTAAATTAAATATATTTAGCAGAGGTGGCAAAAAAGGGGAAAATATTGTTTTTAAATCTCACCTTTTTTCATTCCACATTTTGAAATTTGAATAACTGGTGAGAAATGACCATAAACCTAGTGGATCCGGCTAGTAGAGGTTCCACCCGCCCCCCCCTTCACCTGCTGCCAAGAGGAATCCTTCAGATGTGTAGGATTGTAACAGGGGCTCCCTGCGATGGGGTTAACAGAGCCCTAGGGAGGCTGTGCAAAAAGCAGCTAATAGGAGAGGGGCTGTGAGGAGTGGCCAATTGGGACCCAGCAGGCCCATATAAAAAGAGCCTCAGGGCAGAGCAGGGTCAGTAGCTGCCTGGAGCTTGAGAGGGAGGATTGTGGAGTAGGCTGCAACCCTGTAGCACCTTGGACAGCTCAGTGCAGTCAGGAACCCAGGGAGAAGAGAGGGAACTCCAGACGGGCTGCTGAGACTGAGGAGGGTGTTGTGGCCACGGGGAAGTGGCCCAGGGAAATGCGGCAGTAATAGAGGCAAAGGAATGCAGTAAGTGACTGAGGTTTGGAGGGTCCCTGGACTGGAACCCAGAGTAGTGGTCGGGCCCGGGTCTCCCCTCCACTTGCCACTGAGGAAGTAGCAGCACAATTGACTGCAGTTGCCACTGGGGAAGTGGCTGAATTAGTAACTAAACTCCCCCGGAAGGGGGAACAGAGATAGTGACACGGCCAGAGGGCTGAGTCATGAAGACGACTCCGCAGTTCCTGATGCTGTGAGAGGGGCTGCAGGCCAACAGTGGAGAAGGACTGACAAGTGTGCAGACTGCGGACAGCGGTGTCGACCTCGAGCTAATCCCCAGAGCGACCTGGAGGAGGTGCCAGTCCAGTGGTGAGTGAGGTGCTCCGTGACACTCCCACTCCACCACCTCCCAGCCCCTAAAGTAGGAGGAGTAGCTGCAAAAAACTGAAGCATGATCAGTGCATTTCTGTGATCTACACCTCTGGAACAGCCTTTGTGGGGCTTTCAGCAGCTGATATAAAGCAGAGCGGCTTAGACACAGCTCCACTTTATACTGGGGAGCAGACCAGCCCCAGGTTAGAGCAAGCAGTAAAGGCTGCATTGCTCAGACACAGCCCAATCTGGGATCCATAATTCTATTCAAGGATTGAGGTGGAATCTTAAAGTGACAATGAAGTTTTGACTTGCAAAATGTACATTTGTTCAGTAACAGAGTCTCAGTGTTCTAAAAACACAACCTTGTCTTTTCCACTAGCATGAATCACAATAAACCTCACTGCATAAAATTTTATGCAGCAACCGTGGGTGTTCACTCAGTTTTAATTTTATTTCATGTTGTGACAAGTTCTTGTACAAAGGTGCTTATTTTGATGGAAATGTTGTATTGCAGTGGCACTTTCCCCCCCTCTACTAGGGATCAAAGCAAACTGTTGAACATGGGAGCCTAAAAACCAGCAGCAGTTGAAACAGCTTATTATATGGCTAGCGAACATCAACTGCAAAAAGAACAGCAACACTATCAAGATATGTCAATCTGCTTCCAATACACAGTAATAGAACGATGCTGTAATTACCCTGCAGCCAGGTCTGCAGTAGGAAAAGCACTTTTATGCCAGTATAACTGTGTCGACAAGAGGACTTTCACTGGTATAGAAATGATGCAAAAAAAGTCCCACCCCTTAGCCAATATTGCTAGACTGGCAAATCTTTCTAGTGGAGAGCTGGCTGACAGCACACCTGTAGGTTTATGGTAAGCCCCAGGTTTCTGTAGAGGACCTTGCCTGCTTGCCATCACTACAAGTGTGATAAATAGACCATAATCTCTCTGGGGCAGGGACCTTTTAGTTCTGTGTTTGTACAATACCTAGCATAAAGGGGCTCTGGTCCATGACTGGGACTCCGAAGCACTGCCTCAATAGAAAGAAAGAAATAATGGTGCCCACTCCAGGTGTCATTGCTGTGAATGAAAAATCTCTCCAAAAGCTGTCTGATAATCATCTGCATTCATCTCAAGTTTACTAGGCGAGGAAAATGGATCCTGTAATATATTATTAGCACGATTGGTTTATAATCTCTCTATAAACTTTAGTTATTATGGCACTCTGGACTTAATATTCCTTCCAGAAAATGCCACAGAAGCCTCTATTGATTTCCATTCTCTTTGAGAGCTGGCTTCATATCTACTTAAATTAAAGGTTATATATATTCCAGCTATGGATTAGTTGTCATTCAAGTATTGTTCTATTGTTATGAAGACAGGCTGACCTACTGGCAAGTTCCATTTTAAATAGGCAATAACACACCTAATGAAATCTATATGGAACTAAGCTAAATAAAGAATCTTTATGCCTTACATAAAACATCTCTGGATTGACAGCATATTTGCTATGAAAAATTTGGGATAGATTCCTCCAAAGAAACAAAGAATGTCTTCAATATATACACTGCAAAAACATGAATTCAGTGTCTGTGTTCGTACAGCACCCAGCACAAAGGTGTCCTGGTCCCCCAGACTAAGACTGAGCTTCTCTTTCCTCTCATCAGTTGGGGGACAGTGTAAGCTGTAAGGTGCATTGTAAGGTGTGGTTCGATCTGGGTGTGGTATCACCATTCTGGTCCTACAAACGCTTGGGTCAAACCCACCCCTTCAAAAAAGGAATGCTGGCCTGAGATTTCTTTAATACAAAATAACAAGCACACAAACTTTAAAAATAGTCATTACCGCTGTCTGCATTCATCATAAGGGAGCAGGGACACATCATAGTCTAGTCTCCTGTGTGCTGTAATTCTTAGGTCTCATTTCACTTGCTGGGTTTAGTGTGTGGGTGCTGGGAGGGGTTGGTGGCCTGTGATATACAGGAGGTGAGACAAGATAACCTGATGGTCCCTTCTGGCCTTACACTCTATGATTCTAGGTAAGGAGACAAACTTGCTTAGAAAGCTTTGCTTTCCATTCCACTGATGTGGGAGGAGGCAGATGCAGGCAGCAGAAAAACCCCCTAGCACCAGCAAACAATTACCTCTTGCACTTTGGGAGGGGAAATTTAACCACTGGCTCAGGAGGAAACTCTTGCAGGAGTGAAGGAGGACAGATGTAAGTATCACCCCTCTGATTCATTCCACCATCACACACAGACAGATCACTGCTCATGGGGAAGGGAGAGCTCTGGATCCTATTGCCTTTGAATGTTGTTCCTACCCAGCTTGGGGAGATTGGTCCCAGTTGCCTCTCCACCAAAACCTATTCCTGGTCAGGAAAGGAGAGGAAAGCTCTTCGACCTACCAGAGCCTCTCTCTGCCCCTCACCCCCATACCAGGCCTTCTCCTACAAGATAACCTGAAGCCCCTTCCCTTCTCCTTGAAAAATGTTCCTGCCAGGCTGAACTTGGGCACCTAAAAATGTTTCCCAATAGAGTGTTGGTCAGGGTTAGAAAAGAATCTCCCAAGTTAGCAAAACCAACTCTATGGCTACATCTGCACTATGAGCCCAGGTGTGATTCCCAGCTTGCATACACATGTACAAGCTCAATTCTCAACGGGGATGGGGGGAATGTTACCAGTATAGATAAAGCAGTACAACTTGTGTGTAGACAGGGCCTTACCTGTGGCCAGTCAGAGATGACCTTTTTCTCCTATTTTTATGAATCTCTGGAATTCAGGCCAAGAGTCTGCATGCTGAGTTTCTGCCATCTCTACCTGCTCGCTCTTCTCCTCTTACTGACAGAGAAAACACACCATAAAAATCTGTCTCTAGATGGCAATTCCCAGTTTCTCCCTCTTTGTCCTCTTGGAGGGGCTGTTGGGAACGCTCCCCGCTCAATCACACTTTAATAGTTGAAGGTTTCCTACTTCAGAGCTGTTTGTGCATTCAGAGCTATTTGTTTCCAGGGATAATCCTTCAGGATGAAAGATGCTATATAGATATTATTTCACAAGAACATTTAAACATTTCAAGCACATTGGAGTCATATTAAGTTGTGTAGGAACAAATATTTCCAATTAGATGGTGTGTCTTGTGTCATGGAAGAAGAACTTGGTAGTGCCTGAGCTGTTGGTTGCATGTATGACCATGGCCTCGTCTCTGCCATGCACTGCTGCTCTACTCTGGGCCTAACAAACAGCTAAATTTTGATTCTGAATAAACTCCTATAATTGCCCCATCTGGCCACTGGAGGTCAGTGTCTTTCCATCGAAACACAGCTCCTTTTACCTGTTGTGTTTGCAGGCAAGTCTTTAATCCTCTCAGGCCAGCGCTCAGATTTTCTGGTAGTGGAATTTTTTAAGGCTGCAATCTCAATGCAGTGAAGACAGCAGACAGCAGTTTTTGGAGATGGCCTCTGTTGCCCTACAGGGACTGCAGTGGGATGGATTCCAGCTGCAGTCTTTCTCCTTCAGTTTAAGGACCTGTACTTGCAGACTGGACTCATCTGAGCAGTATCATTCAGTGCGACTCAGTACTCACGTGAGTAAGAGCTGCAGAATTGGGCCCCACATTTGTCCTATTCCCCCAGCTGTCCCATAATAAACAGAAACTTCCACAGGCAGCTGTGTCATTCCCCACCCCCCACCCCACGCTTTCCTAGTTTTATTTCTATTTTTTAACATTTAAATGTCTAGTCATCCCAACCCACCCCCACCCCGCCATCCCCCCCGTGTCTCTTGAGACGTGACATCTAGTGTGGCAGAGGATTCCATGGCGTGGTGAACATATGTTCACAAATGTTTTTCATGCTTCCTGTAATACTTATCCTCATGAGTATTTTCAATCAAATAATGTTGTAATTACTAGATCCTTGATGCTTCCCAGCTTCAGTCTAATTAATCCTGCTTGGCTCATTTTCTAGGATTAGCTGCTGAGATGCTGCCTGCTTAGGTGGCTACACAAGATGTATACGACAGCGATTCTGCATTGCTCCACTTCTAGAAACACTTTGTAATATTACTATTGTTTACTCGCTGAGTATCAAAAGTGTGCTACGAACATATAGCAAAAACACGGTCCATGCCCCAAACAGCTTACAGTTTAAATGATGCAATGGGGAGACAAAATAAAAGGTGGGGCTGGAGGAACAGTAATACAACAGCAAGATTACACAGTTACTCAGCAAAGCCAAGTGGACAGTAAGGTTGAATCATTATTTTAAATTACCACCAGACCTCACCATTACTGGCACAGAACTTATGCTTAGCTCTACAATAACACTTTTCATCTCAAGATCTCAAATCAATTGGGATCGGAGGGCAAGCATCATTACCTCTGTTTTACAGATGGGGAAACCGAGGCACAGACCACTGACGTAATTTGCCCAATGTCAACTAGTGGGTTAGTGGCAGAACCTGGAACAGAAGCCAGATTTCCCAAGCCGCAGCCCAGTGTACCATCCACTGTACCATATGGCAACCACACTCCTATTTTATATTTCATTTACTTTTGGTTCTCTCTGTATCCTAGTATTTAAATCTCCAGTCTATTTTCTGATTTAACCCAGGCCCAGTTACATGCTATATTTACAGTACCTTTCAAAATAAACTCAAACCCCAACACATCAAGCTTAGAACCTAACTCAGATTTTGTATGCTCCGAAATTGTATATAGTTGATACTTAGTTTTGAACGGTTTTTAGCCTTTATTTGTGTTACCCTCTTAACTCTGTCCTGCATTGTTTGACAACATATTGACAAAACAATCTGGGACTTTCTTTCCTTCTCATCCCTGATTAAAATATTGAAGGTAATTTGCCTAATTCTGTTCTGACCTACACTGATGTAAGCTGAGATTTACTCAACATAGATGCATCGATTTGAGGCCAGAAGGGACAATTATGAGCATCTCATCAGACTTCTTGCATAACAGATGCCACAGAAATTCAACCAGACATTCCTGCATCAGATCCATAACTCCTGGTTGAGCTAGCACATCTTTTAAAAAGATAGGTTTCAGAGTAGCAGCCGTGTTAGTCTGTATCTGCAAAAAGAACAGGAGTCCTTGTGGCACCTTAGAGACTAACAAATTTATTTGAGCATAAGCTTTCGTGGGCTACAGCCCACTTCTTCAGATGCATAGAATGGAACATATAGTAAGGAGATATATATACATACAGAACACGAAAAGGTGGAAGTAACCATATCAACTCTAAGTGGCTAATTAATTAAGATGAGCAATTATCAGCAGGAGAAACAAAACTTTTGTAGTGATAATCAAGATGGCCCATTTCAGACAGTTGACAAGAGGTGTGAGGAACTTAACATGGGGAAATAGATTCAATCTGTGTAATGACTCAGCCATTCCCAGTCTCTATTCAAGCCTAAGTTAATGGTATCTAGTTTGCATATTAATTCAAGTTCAGCAGTTTCTCGTTGGAGTCTGTTTTTGAAGCTTTTCTGTTGCAAAATTGCCACCTTTAAGTCTGTTACTGAGTGACCAGAGAGGTGTAAGTGTTCTCCTACTGGTTTTTGAATGTTATGATTCCTGATGTCAGATTTGGTCCATTTATTCTTTTGCGTAGAGACTGTCCGGTTTGGACAATGTACATGGCTGAGGGGCATTGCTGGCACATGATGGCATATATCACATTGGTAGTTGTGCAGGTGAACGAGCCCCTGATGGCATGGTGAAATTTTATTTGAAGAGTTCAAGAGGGGAAACCGAGGCAGGCTGCCTGTAGTGTGACCCTAGGCCACAAGAGAGCACATAGGAGATGGCTGGCCTGATGTCAACTTCATGCCTATAAAATCCCCTCTCCATAAAGAAAGTGCTTAATATTTTTGTCTTATTCTCCAATCTACATGATTTTTTCTTAATGCAGCCACATGCTCTATGATATCACACAAAGGAGCTCCATTTTTTAAACACTGCTATAGTTTTGAAGCAAAAGAAGAGAAGTCTTTATTCGGAGTTATTGTGGAGATTTGGCCTGGCGTTAGTGCACTGCAACATGGCACAACCACAATTAGGAGGAAGATCCAGACTCCAGTTCTAGGTGTCTGGAGATCTAGCATTCCAAGCAGACTTTCCTTGGCCCCTGCACTAACAAATTCATGTTGTTGGCAGTAACTTTAGTGCTGTCCTGCCAAACAGATCGGTTCTGGGGTTAGCTTGCCTCATGGCTTCCCAGTACATGGCATCTTCTCTATTACATGAGAAGTTCTTTGAGGCAGTGAATGGCTTCATTTTGTGTCCTGTACACCGGGGAATTTATTGTCAGCACTTGACAAATAAATAATAGATGGAGAAGGATAAATAGTGTCTCAGAATAAGAGGGGGAAGAATGCCAATGTAAGGTTGGGAGATAGAGCAACTGCAGTAAAACTCACCCTTGGAAGCTTTAAAAATAGCTTTCCTTTATGAATTCAGAGCATTTCCCCTGTTCCTGAAATGACCGACATTCCTGGATGCCCATATTCTGACAAATTTTCCATGAGAGAATCTGCCCAGATTACTACACTCTCCTCTTTAAAATTCATGACTTAAAAAAATTGATGAGGTATTTCTTTTTAATGTCATCTTTAAAACTGCATGTCCCAATGGGGTAGCAAGGCCAGCAGTTACTGCCAATGCTATTTGCCCTCTCATACATCTCAGCTGATTGATGAGGGAAATAACAGCTGAAAGAGGCAGATGGGCGAACAGGGAGGAAAAAATCATTAAGTACTGAAACAGATCAAGCAGACAGAATAAAAAGGGGAAGGTGATCTTCAAGAAAGAAGGTTTAACAAATTAAGGTTATCACTTAAAGGGCAGAGTTTCTCAGCATGTAATAAAATATACACGAAATAAAACGAAAACGTATGAATACACTGTTTACTCTGATGTCCTTACGGCCCTTAGCATAGCATGAAGCCTGGTCTCTCTCTTATTCCCTGCCTCACTCCTTTAATCTCTGCCTAATATGTTTTCCTCTCTCACACTTATTTATCAAACTGACGAAAACCTACATAGTTCCTTTCATCAAATTGCTCAGTAAAGCTGGGTAAGCATTATTCTACCAATCTTATGGATGAGACACTGAGTGGCTAAATGACTTGTCTAAAGTCACCGAGTGAGTCAGAAGCAAAATTCTAAGTAGAGCCCCTTATATCCTGTGTGTGTTCATTCCAATACTTCACAGGTGCCTGACAGTTCTCTATATTGTACCTGGATCTGAAGCTCCCCAGGGCTAGGGGCATTCTCCTATTTTTCTGCAGAGCACCAAGCACATTTAATATGAATTCCAGAAGCGTAGCAAAGAATATGGAGCAACTAGAAGCACCCGGGCGATCTCTTCCTTTGTTTAAAAAGCACGCTGCTGTGGGAGCCAAAATCAGTCTCTGAGACAGACTATTTAAATAAACTGAAAAATGGAAAGTGAGCAGATGGTAAAGGGATGGTTTGGAATAAAACTCAAACAGGAGTCTTTGAAGGGAATCGAGATAGGCTAGAAGTACTGTGGCTCAAAATGGATTACAAGAAGAGAGAAAGTCAGTACTACGAATTTTCCTTACACAATCCAGTTAGAAGAGATACGAGACAATTGGAGTAACATTAAAAAAAAAAAAGGTGGAAAAAATATTAGTGAGAACAGGAGATTTCAGCAACCAGGACAAACCAGGGACCCACTGTGTCAACATGGACAGGTGACAAGAATTGATTCAAGAAAACAAATTCAATTGAAAATCCTGCTAAAGTGCTGCTCATAGAAAGGAAAAATCTTTGGCAGGTAACATGGAAACTGAGGCCCTTGGAGGGCTAAGGGTCTGTCTACACTGCTATTAGACACCCGCAGCTGGTCTGTGCCAGCTGCTCAGGCTCGTAGGGCTAACAAGGGGTTTCATTACGGTAGATGTTTGGGCTTGGGCTGCAGCCTGAGCTCTGGGATCCTCCCATCTCGCAGGGTCCTAGAGCCCAAACGTCTACACTGCAATTAAACAGCCCCTTAGCCCAAGCCTGGTGTGCCTGAGTCAACTGGCATGGGCCAGCTGTGAGTTTTTAATTGCAATGTAGACAGACCCTAAGAGGAAATACAAAGAACTAAGAGTCCAGTCTCCAGCTGGTATAAATCACATAGTTCCATTGACTTCAACAGTGTTACTCCACTTTATACCAGATGAGGAGCTGGCCAAAATACCTGAAAGCTTAGAAGTAGGATGTGGACCCAGCCAGTCCACCACATTATAAAAGGGACCAAGATGATGATGGTGGTGGTGGTAAGGAGATTGCTGGGAAGTTAAATGCACTGGCAGAAATGGAAACATTAAAAAATGTGATTGAATGTTAAAGAGTTGTCAGGACTGGTTGGCATTCAGAGACTTTCAAATCACAGGCAAGAGACTGAAAAGACCCAATTAAATCTTTTCAGCCATTTTCCCATATAGCTACTGGGAGTAGTGTAGGATTAATCCTTACTATCTATTTTTTCATGCTTTGCTTACCCTAGCGTAGCTATAAATGTCTCAAGCAATGATTCTTCCCTCAGTTCTCTTGGAAAATAAATCCAAAGATCACCTAGAGATCAGCTGCTCCTGGGATAACGTTGTGGTTCATAGACTGGTTAATATTTGTTACCATTAGGCTGATGTGTTCCCATTTTCCCATGCTCCCATTTAGCATCTAAGATGAGAGGCAACTGTGACCACTGACGGGTCAGAAAAACATGCCAATGGCTTGCCCTCTGAGTTCAAGTCACTTGTTTTTGACCATTACCAAGCACTCTGGCACACCAGGTATTTTTATCTCAGTAACCTGCCCAAGCTGTCAGATCCTCAGCTTCCAATTTCAACTCTCCAGCATACTTTTTATATGGCCTCTGACTCAAGATCCAAGCACAAACGTATTCCAGACCACAGCTAATCAGGTAAGTATTTCTGTATTTAACTATAACAAAGAATTAATCTTCCAAGAGACTTTTCTGTATTTAACTAAGAATCCCGTAAAGGCTACTTGCTTTCTTAGGTAACTGAACAAAAAATCCAATGCAATGTGAATACGTGAGAATTCCCTTTATGTGTACAATAATCACAAGTGTTATCCATAGACAGGCACCCTCGTTTCTCCACTACTCTTTGTTACAGAACAAATGGGCTTTCCTCAGTAAAGACAACAGCAATCCTCTCCTCCTACTCAAGCAAGGTTATTAAAACACACCTTTTAGATCATGAACACTTGTGGATTCCCTTCTCCAATTCCTTTCTCCATAGTACATTTCCCCACACTGCTGCCCATGCATGGAACACCCCTTCCATTCATCCCAGTTCTCCAAGCCACCGTTATCTCTTCATTCAAGTCCTTCAAAAGACCTCACATCTTCCACAAGGCCCACAAGAGCTGAGTTATCCTTAAACAAACCTCTAAAATCATCGCATCCTTGATTTCCCAGTGCCTCCCATCTTCTGTGCTCCTCTAAGGTCTTCAGGCAGGGACTGCCCCTATTTTTGTGTACTGTACATCATCTGTGCTAAACAAATAATAAACAAATTCCAAGTCTTGCACAAATCCAAGGATTCAAACTGTTTGGTGTTTGTAACCAATATCCCAGAATATGCTGTTTCCATTCCTGCTCTGTCAGAGGAATCTAGTCATGTTAGAGACTCTCATCATGCGCTCAGAGTGTAAGCTCTCTGGTGCAGGGACTGGCTCTGTTGTACCTGTGTACAGGGCATAGTAGAATGGGGCCCTGATCCCTGACTGGGGTCTCTAGACACTATTACGGTATCACTAGTATGAATAATAATGTTCAGGGTCACAAATTCTCTAGCAAATAAAGACTGTTGTTTGTGTGTCCTTTGCAGGCTTTTCTGTTACTCGCTGCAGTTTGGCTGGGGATTGCCAATGCTATTTGGAATCTTTACATACCTTGTGACAGAAGCGGCTTGTGCCCTACAATATTGCGATCTGGGTTGTGCAGACCATCACAATGGGTCCCCATGACATGTCCCAGTGCAGCTCCTTCCTCATGCTCAACAGCTTTCCTGATAAATATATACTTTATTTTCTTAAAAAATAGAAAACAAACAACATAAGAATGCACTTCCCAATAACCCAAGAACCATACATTAGGTGAATCAAGTAGAACTATCAAGAGCTACACTACAAACATTATTAGAAACAAAAGAAAGAACAACTAAGCTCAAATGTAGGTCCCACATAGTCTTAAATGTCTCTGGATGACCTTAGAGAGGCAAAGGGGGTGAGGTAGTAGCTTCTGTGGGACCAACTTCTGTTGGTGACAGATACAAGCTTTTGCGCTTACCCAGAGCTCTTCTTCAGGTGGATGACCTGGGCATTGATTAGTAATTTGTTCTAACGTGATGCGTGCATTCATACCCTTAATCCAGTCTGACATTGAGGGAAATGTCCTTTGTCCACTAAATCATTATGCATGTTCTTGCTAGTGCCAATACTTGTCCCATACATTTCTTTGATGCCTGTTTAGCAGGACTTCTAAATGATTCAGAATGCATACATCTGGATTAAATAAATAAGAACCATCCAGTAAACCTGCCTGGCTCTGACTTTTCTTTTTTTCTGGTATTTTCTCAGGTGCCTGGCAAATTCTCTCATGGTTCATTGTACAGGCTATGTTACTGCTTTCATGGCTAGATAAGGCCTCATTTCCCCCCATAGGACACAAAATTGATTCCCTGAAATAGCTTCCCTTTGGGGTATCTGTTTTTTCCCTAGAGACCAACATAAGGGACCATTCATGCTCAGATCTATTCTTGACAGAGAAAACAAGAAATCAAGAATCTTCACAGTGCTATCGACAGGAGAGATCTCAACAAGCTGCACACATCTGTCTGAGGCTGTCTTGAGTTGCCTCTGGAGCCCCTCTGCGTTGAGGAACCCTCCCTCCTCTGAAAGGATGGCTTGTGGCAGAGGAATTTCTGATACTCTGATGCCAGTGGAGTCACACTGGCCAAGAGCTGGAGGAAGAAGCAGCAGAGCCCGTAGCTAAGGCAGAGTTCCCATCTTCCTTAATTCATTTGCATGTTGCAAATTTATTTCACTTTGAGGGCTTGTTATTTTTTTAAAAGAGAATACACATCTCCTCCTAAGAAAGTCAGATTCGATCCCTTCGTTTATCCAGTTCAGATGAGAACCGCTGGAGTTGTTTGATGCCTGTTAAAACAGACAGACATGTCAACATAATCATGTTGGATTGGATCCCCAAATATTCAAAAAAACTAGATGCTAACACTGAAAATGGAGGAAACAACATGGCATGTGGACGTGGGCATCCGTACTAATCAGCCGTCCTAACTCCAAACCACAGCTGATTTACAATACATGCTTATGTTGTTGCTAAGAGGACACCAGCCCGATTGTATTAAAACAGCCTTTAAGTGCCCAGAAAAGCCTAGTTTATTAGGTAAGTTTGCATTTAGAATAGGTGTCTTTGTCCTAAATTATCTGAATTCAGTTTAAATCAGGCATGGAGAGGGTTAACCGAATAAAAGTAAAACCAGACTGCATGCCAGAAGGGCAGGAATTGTCAGGGGAACAGACCTGAGATGAATTAATTTTCCCAGTACGTTATAAAGCCTTGTCTACACTACATAAATAATCCCACTTAATCACAGTTGGGCCACAATCACTTTTCACAGACTGTTTTATGAGATGCATTCTTCTTTCCAGAAAAAAACAAAAGACCTATTACCATATCAGGGAATAAGGTTTTAGCCTAGGGCTTGGAGCTCCGCCATGCTTTACGACCATGTTTATTTAAACATGAGTTTTGCTAATGCAGCTAGGCATGCGGGGTTCATGATCTGGGAAGCTGTTTCTGGCTGCCATTAATAACCACACCCTTCCCTAGAGAAAAGGCTTTTGCAGCTAGTAATTTCATCCCCTTTACACAAATGTTGGCTGCAGAAAGCCACTTTTTTTGTTTAGTTTATTTAAATATTAAGGAATCTTTGGCTGAAAGATTAGAAAGGGCTCTGAAAAGAGCTACCAGAATGATTCAAGTGCTGTAAAACGCCTTATAGTGGGAGACTTAAGTATCTCATTGATGTCGTTTGTCCGACAAAAGGGTAAGAGCTGACTTAATCACAGTCTGCAAGTACCTACCTGGGGAAGATTTCGGATAGTAGAGACTGATCTTTAATCTAGCAGAAATAGGCATAACAAGATGCAATGGTTGGAAGCTGAAACTAGACACAAGTCAGATTATAAATAAGACACAAAGTTTTAACAGCGAGGGTAATTAAAGCATTGGCTGGCTATGCCAGAATAAGGACACAAGACGCTGGATGTGGTGTAATTAGGCCACAACTTTATTCCTAAATATCTGGGGGTGGGGAGGACCCAGCAGATAAAAGTGTACATTACAGGTAATTCCACAATCATTTACATATATCCAGGGGGAGAGGGTATTGTCAGTCCTCCCCCTTTACCCATCTTGGTCCCCAGCCAACCCACGGCTGGGAGACCCCCCCTTGAATGAGGCTTCGGGGGGAGGGGTGGATTGGCTCCCTGCTGTACCAGTCATAGAAGCCCTGGACACACTGTTTCCATGCCTTTAAAGAATACCTCCTTTAAATTCTTTACCAATCCATTTTATCTGATCACCGTATTCCTGCCCTAGGTAGTACCTGCACTGGACAAGGAGACACCAACAAATAGCTTGGCTGCCTCCCCGCCACACCTAGCCAGATTCCCAGACATCTACTAATGCCCTCTTTAATATTGGCCAAAAAAGTGTCAGTTCCCGTGTCTGACAGGTGGACCCTATCCTATGAATAATTCTGGTGCCCCATATGCTATGTCCAGAGGAGAAATTACCAACCCCGCTATGCCACCTATGAATTTGGCCACCTCCCTATTCATATGTCTCCTACCATTGTCAACCCAAGGGAGCTTCACAGCTCTCTGCCACACCCTGCCCAATACACGCTCTGATCATTAATTCCACCCTTTACACGTTCCCAAATCATTTCCCCCAAGGTGAACCATAATCATATCTGGTGCCTTCTCACGGGCCACCCCGGTGTACAGAAGGAGCATCTGTTAGTCCCAAAATATGCCCCTCTTCTCATGCCAGCGCAGGACTGCTTCATGACTAAGGCCCAGCGGCAAAACTCCAGACAAACTGGAAGCCTGCCTATGTGCCCAGTAAACAATACTGCGCCTGAAGATCCACACCACCTTCTGCCAGGCCTGTCTGCCAGCATCTGAAACGCAAACACAAACACAGATTCTCCAGCAGGGTTCTCCCGTACGTTCTGTGTGCTCCAGAATGCCAACATCCAACTGCCTGAATTGTGCTAGGCCTCAGACCCAGCTGGGCCGCACCTTTTGCCCCCCAATCCTGAATGAGTGGGAACCAAATTCACGTGCTGAAAGCCCCAACCTCATCAGTCCCAGTCTTAAAATGGTAACAAACTGCTATGTTGTGAGGGGACTCCTGTCACTATCAATCCAGAGGAACCCATCCCTCCCTGGCCTTATTGCCATGTATGCCCTCACAGCCTCCACAGGGCAGCTCCTGGGCTTGCCACCCGCCAGTAGAATAATGGATTCACCCTGGCCTCTGATTCGTTTTGACCTCCTCAAGAGTGATGTCACCAATCGCCCCTCCCAGTGTATATCCCTTAATTCCAAAGCCTGTCCAGAAGAGTCCCTACAGGACCCAGGTATTAGTCTGCCTATCCTAAAAGCTCCAAAAAACGCTTCCAAAAATGCTGCCCTTAACAAGGCCACCCTTGTCACAATGACATATGGTCTCTAGGATCCACACCAGATCCATAAGCATATTAACATCAGTGGGATGACGTGCATCTTCCATATGGTGCTTTGAGACCACCCAGCTAGAAACCTCAAACTAAAAACCTGAAACAGTGCCCTCCTAAAGTATATGCTGCCTGAGTATAGCCATACATCTGAACCATGCTGGGCTTCTCTCTGGGTAAGGCTCTGCAATAACGCCTGCATAGATCAGGAAAGTGGCTTCCCAGTTTTCCCATGTTCCAGACACCCATAGCCACTTGGGCATTTCATTGTCCAGCTGGTTCTGCCCCAGATTACTCTCTGTCAGCACCTCCCCTGTGCAGCAATGAGAACATCTATATAGTCACCTCTCAATATTATATCTTTAGTAGTACTGAACAGGTAAACTCCCATCGGGTCAGCCACCCCAGAGTGACTGACCACTGGGGCACCCTCAGGGTCCTGTTGCTTCCAGCTACTACCAGACCACAAATTCTAGCCCATGAATTCACATTACCCATCAGTTGGTGAGGTGCAGCATGCTCATAAATCACCCCCACCTCCATTAAGGGTTCCCGCCCCCAGACAAGGGGTCTGCCCTGCTTAGCACTTGTCTCCCAAACTTGAGCCCATGCTGGGTTTCCATTATTTCCACTTCCTGACCACCACACTCTTGGAAGATCCCAGCTGCTGCAACAACTAAAGGTTGGCATTACACAGCTGTTGCAAGCTATTAGCTTCTCTAGGCATGAGTAACCCAGACATCCCTGATGCAGCCCCTAGGACACCAGAGCCCTCCATAGCCTATATGCAAGTTCTGCTATTGCAACAGGTTCGATGTCTCCTCCCCTCCAGGCCCAGGGGAGAGTAAGTGACCACCTCTTCCTCCCCCACTTAAGTCCCCCGAGAACTAAAGTGAGCAAGTTACCTGAACCCCACCAAGGACCCCCCCTACAAACATCCATTGCAGCACTGGATGGAAGGGACACACTTTCACCCCCTGTCCGTGCAACCTCCATCTGGCACTGGTCACACTCACCCTGGCCAGCCATGTTGCTCTCCTCTTCTTCAACCTGTTTGTTCAAACGTCCTGGCTCTGGGCTACCCACTACACTTTGTAAGCCTTGTAGTGTTGTGGGAACAATTTTGGAAGCAACTTCCCAGACTTAGGTCTTACCAGTTTTGATTGGATGCATTCCTGGAGGTTTCATCACATGACAACCTTTAATTCCTGGAGACCCCAGGACAATCCTGAAGGGTTGGCAACCCTACTCAGGCTACTTGAATCAATTCTCTGTTGGCTCCCCCCACCCCCAAACGCAGCTAGTTCACCACTGGGAGCATTTGCTTCCTCAGGATCCATGCTACTTCCCAGTAGGGGGGAATCTATTTGGCAGAGAGGCAGACCATACTGGGATCTGCCCATCTCAGTCCTGGGTCTAACCCCTTGCCTGTGTGGCTAGGATCCCAGCCCTTTATCTCCCATGGCCCCTCAAGCCCCACTCCATCCACCCTGAGCTGGGTTTGGAATTCCCAGCCAGATCTGCTTTCCCACAACTGGTATGGCCAGCTGACAGGGGGGTGGGCGGGGACATCTCCCACCTCCTGTTTTCACCAGCCTGCTATAGCCCCACCCCTGATGAGTTTGAAACTCCCTCTCCTTCTGCTACCAAATGCCAGAAAGGAAGGAGGGCTCTTTCTCACTGGTCTGCTACCAACTGGTGCCATGGGAGAGCAAAGCTTCCTGTGCTGCTGTTCCTATTGCTCTGCCAGGCGCAGGTAAAAGTGGGCTTTTCCTGCACCAGCAAGGCCTTAAATAGCCCCCCTTCTCTTCCAGTCACATGCAGGGGGATGGGTCAGTGTCCCTGCTGATGCTACCACACTGAGTCACTCTGGCTCTCTAGTCCTTAAAGGGACCACACACCTTTTCCTATAAGCCAGACGGTCCCCACCATTCAATGTGTGGTGAGTTCATTGGAACAAGTTACCTTGGGATGTGGTGGATTCTCCATCACTTGAAGTCTTCAGAAAGACACACTATAGCTCAGACATTATGGGCTTGATGTACAAGTTACTGGATGAGGTTCTAGGGCCTGTGGTTATGGAGAAAGCCAAACTAGATCATAATGGTCTTAAAAACTTATGAATCTATATTCTAAGCTCTAAGTTTCAAACCTGAACTACTGGAAGTTTGTTAGGTTTAACCACATTCTGAAAAACCCCAAAACTTTGGACAATTGAACTCTTAGGCCTTGTCTACACTGGCAAGTTACTGCTCAGTAAAGCAGCTTTCTGTGGTGTAACTCCCGAGGTGTACACACTGCCAAGCCACGTAGTGTGCAGAAACTCCACAGTTGCAGCATTGCAAAAACACCACCTCAACGAGAGTTGTAACCCTTAAAGCGCAGAGGCTCCAGCGCTGTATTGGCAGTGTAAACACATTACAGCGCAGAAAGCAATCAATTGGCCTCCGGAAGTGTCCCATAATCCCTCAAGTGGCCGCTCTGCTCATTGTTTTGGACTCCGCTGCCCTGGAGACATGCGCCCCTCCCCTTTCAAAGCTCTGTTTCTGACAGCCTTTGCGTGCTGGGCTGATCTGCTCTGGGACACAAAGCAAACCATTAATGTGGAATGCTCGTGCTGTTGAACACACAGGCAGAGAGGGTGTGTGTGTGTGTGTGTGTGTGTGTGTGAGATTGCTGTGCAGAGAGCTGGGGAGGGAGCTGATGTCTGGCCTCAGGACTGGTTGCTTCCTGCCGCTGTCTGAACTTACAAGACAGCATGCTGACACACTTTGCCCCCCCAAAACACGTCTCTCTCCCCCCTCCATACACACACACACACACACACACACACACTCACTCCCTGTCACACACTCTGGCCCGCCTCACACTTCAGTTGAAAAGGAGCTGGCGATGAAGTAGGATGCCCATGGAACTATGGGCTTGAGAAACCTGCATCATGTGACACTGTGCCTGCCCCATGAGGCACTGCAAACCCTTCCCAAAGCACCTGTGGCTAGTTGCACAGTGGGATAACTACCACAATGCACTGCTCTCTTTGCCATTGCAAGATCTGCTAATGTGGATGTGCTCCACTGTCACAAGGAGCACAGTGTGAACACACAAGAGTGGTTTAATTCCAACGCTTTAATAAAAGTAGTATAACTTGTTGCACAGAAACTTGCCAGTGTGGACATACCCTTAGATGACAAATATTAATTTCCCATCCAATGAGAGTTTGGCTGACCTGTCCCGGAACAGAATGTTTTGGTACATTAACTTACCCTTTTGTAAATTACTTATGTGCCACCTGAAATGTTTTAGAGAGTCCTGTGGCACCTTTAAGACTAACAGATGTATTGGAGCATAAGCTTTCGTGGGTGAATGCCCACTTCGTCGGATGCATCCGACGAAGTGGGCATTCACCCACGAAA
>NW_020664492.1:3832938-3870334 GCF_002925995.2 Terrapene triunguis | reverse complement strand
GGTGTTTCTATGTTGCAATTTATCCAATAATGCATAATCTTTAGTAGATATGTATTCAAGAGCTCCGTATGTTTGTCTCTAAATATTCTAGTATCCACAAATCATTACGTAAGGCAGTAGAGTAAGGAAGGTATTTTCTCATGTGGGCAACCTGAAGTCCAGATATATATTGTAGCCTGGCAGCAGGTGGCTAAAGGAAAGCTCTGTAAAGAAGGGATATTCTGAAAATCAAGTTCCTATTATTTGAAATGAAAGTTTGGGAAGTGAGGCAGAAGTGCCACCAAGGAAGACGACATTGGCTGGTGTGTGAACAGACGACTTATTCCTGCTGCTGCTTGAATCAGGGTGGCAAGAGAAACAACAGCCCGGGAATTCCCCCTGCAGGCTAGTAGAAGCAGTTGTCCCAACAACAGTCTGGTTTCACAGGAGGAATGGCACTCATTACAGAGAGACCCCTCCCCCAACCAGTACACCCAACTCCTGACAGTGGTATTTTCTGGGCTGTGGAAGAAGCTTGTAACAGTACAATATACTTATTGCTTCCCTCACCCAATATGACCACTGATTAGAATTACAAGTCAAAATGATTTAGCAGACTATCTACATTGTGTGTGTGCACAAATTTTTGAACGTCTTCTTTGAAACTAATGTCAAAGGGCATCTTTCTTACTATGCTAATTATTAACTCAGTTAGAAAGCAATTTTCCTCTGCAATAAAGATACCCCAAGCCAGTTGCATTCTTTAGTATTTGTTATTAATTAAATTATACTTTTTTGGCAACAGGAAAACACAACTGAGTAGCTATTTGTATAGGACAAGTTGGTGGAAACAAAAATACTATAAAACGGATGAACAAGTATCCCGATTAGTCCATCTTTACAAGAAAGTGAGGCAGGAGGAAAAATTAAAGGGGTATTATAGGAGCATAACTATTACATAGTAGTTAACCTGATACTTTTGATCAGTGATGCTATTATTTAGCAAACCAAAAAACTAATCAAGCTAAAAATAAATTAGCAGCAAAACTCATGCAGTGTATTCCAAGAAAAGAAACACAAAGGCGCAAAAGTGATACTTTATTCATATTTGTTACTTTTACATAACCCAGAGTAAGATATACAAACAGATAAAAATGACCTAAGAGTGAGTTAGTTTACACATCACTAAATTCAATTTAAATTTGTATTGATAAAATACTGAACGGAGATGACAAAATACTCCAAGTTCAGAAAAACAGATTGGCTACTATGGCTGAAAAATTCCAGTGATCTTTAACTGATCACAAATTATCACTTGTTTTATATTTATCATTTAAAACTAACTGATGCATATTACAAAATTCCCATGGTACACTCAGTCTCTGTGCTCATAAAATGTATTTTAGTCATATCAAATTTCATTACAATGGAAAGAATTATTTGTGATGTCAGAATATTTCACCTCAACACAAATCAAAAGAATATTGAAAGTACCTCTCTCACCCATATAGTGACACTGGATAATACTGCAGTATTAGCTGGACTTCTATCCATTTTATTTGCTCACCCACAGAATCATTTTGGTGCATTCTGCAAACTACTGTATAACACTTATATCCTTATGACCAACACAAACAATGTCTCTCTCATGTTAATGAGGAACCACCAGACCAGAAGTAGAATTTAGCCCCATGTTTTAAGGCAAAAACAATCCTATAAGGTGCCAAGTGCCCTCCTTTCCCATTGGCTAACCATCGTTCAGCACCTCACAGGATAAGGGCCCTTAATGGGCAGTAAAACACAAACAGGGAGGCAAAGGCATTTTTGCCACACTACTATAAATCATAGTCGAATCAGAAACTCGCATGCAGATTAAACAGTAATAAAGTAGCTAATAATGTAATACGTGAATATTGTGACAGGCTGAATATTATTTTCTTTGGACAAAAATACAAACTGCTGTGATTGGACAGGAAGGGAAGTTCAGAGTGAATGAGGATAAAGGCTAGATGCATGTTCTTCCCTTCCTTCTTAAGAACAGAAGGGCCTTGCAGAACAAAAGAGCTTTACCAAATATTTGACCTGGAATTATACAGATCTCTTCTGTTACAAAGATTAAAATTGTAATCTGGGAAGGAAAGAAAAGACCAACCCTTCCCACTCTCTCACACACCATAAAAAAAGCTTTATTAGGCAAGGAAGCAGTCTGAATCGCAGTGTACAAAAGAAAAATATATATGCAAATTTCAATATTGTGTTGAATAAAGTATGAATTATTTTTATAGGAAATAGAGAAAGAGCAAAAGCAGACTGTATGGTAGCCTTCTTTTCTAGAAGAAGCTGAAAATATATACAGCATGGTAACTAAACACCAATTAAGCCATTTTAATTGTCAGTGTTATATAAATGAGATATACTGGGATAGAAATACATTCAAAAATCAAGGGCCTTTAATGAGTGAGTTATAAGAAACTGAAATGACATTCATGACTACACACATTCCATATAAGCAAAAGTCTATCCACATATATTTATATCTACATGAATAAAAAACTAAGTTTAGTACTTGTGAAATGTATCCAATTGCTAGCACTGAACTGACGCCATTCCATTCATCCACGTAACAGACATAGTATTACCAGTAGTCGAGTAAGCGTCCCACTCTGTACTGACAAAGTGGCTCCACTCAGGTATCTAAAAACTATTCCTGAGTGTAACAGGGCATTTCAAACTTCAAGTATAGTCAATCCATGTCCAGAGACTGCCAAAAAGAGTGTCAATTCCAATTGTGGTTTCTGTAATATGAACATGTGTCTACTACATGCTGAACTGAGACCATCCTGTTATTTTACTGTCAAACCACCAGCCAGCAACCTCCTGTTACTGACTGAGTCATCCAATCCTCTCAAAAATAACTAGTAAATCCTGTGAACTGACTCTTCAAACTTACATTTCATTTGTGATTTTTCAATGGCCAGAATGTGTAAAGGAGATTAAAATAATACAAGCAACTAAATCAAGAAATTACTTAAAATAGTGTAGTAAGAAGACATTTAGTTGCTGTCTGTTATATTTTAAGGTTACATGATTAATTTCTGAAAAATGCTAAAAAGATGACATTTAAGGACCTGAAGACATTGCCCAGTCATGTATCATTGACTCTCCTCAAAGACCTACATGACTAACAGCCAGACAGTTTCACGAGTATCTAGATTGCAACATCATAAAGAATAAGATGTAAAGTAAAAGTATAGTTATACCTTCATGATCAAGAAAGTAAAACAAAATGCTGGTTTTGTAACAGTGCAACAACTGCAGCTTACTTTGCGTGCAGCACACGATTTGCTACATTTAGTGGCACTTATGTATTATGCAGTAAATATTGAAAATAAGACTGAATTTTTGGATCTCCATCAGCATAATCACATTATTACTACAAGAGTTGCTAAGCTACAGCATTCTGAATACCACCAATTCATTTTTAGTACTTAGATCGCTAGTTTTAATACATTTCAACACCCTGCCTTCTGTCCTGCTAATGGTGTAATTATTGGAGCAAAGCATTTCATGAATTCTGCTTCTGCACTTGGACCAGGTCTCAGTCTGACCAATCATTTTCATCAAATTCTGAATCATCATCAGAATCGCTGTACTCCACAGCAATGCGCCTTGAAAGAATAGTTGCCACATCATTTCCAACAGGTTCTCGCTTTGCTTCTTGTTCACGTTGCTCTTGTACCTTTTTCAGCTGAATTCCTATAGACAGGTAGACAAGTCTATTCACAAACAGTTCTTTGCACCTAAAATATAATTTACGGTTGTTGCTGCATTTTATACTTTAACTAAAGTTGAGAGGCATTTCCAACAGGTGAAGGAAAAAAGACAGATTGGAAGTCATGAAAACTTTCTTGATCAAGAAAGACAGACAGACACACAAAGTGGACTGACATCAGTCTTTCCAAGAGCACGTGCCCGTAACTTTCTCAAAATAGCCTGCTATGGTTTAAATTAAAGTTCTAAATGACTATAGGACACTTTCAGTAGGAGTGATGTCAAAATTCTGTCTGGAAGCATTTTAAAGGGTTATGCTTTTTAAAGCAAGCATAACTGAATGAAGGCTGCAGCACCTGATTACAAAATATTTTCAACTGTTAAAAAAAGCCAAATCAAATGCACTGGAGTCAATGTTTGGATTTCACAGCTGTTGCAAGGAACCCCATGGAACCTGCACACTTTTTAAAAGGATACTTCATATACTGAAGATGAGTAAAAGTTTTCATTTGACTTCATTCAAACAAGCAGCTGAATTCATCTTAAATCAGTTGTAAGCCTTGGAACGTATGACTTGGTGTACAGACCCCACCCCAAGCGTTGCAAGGAGGTTAACACCCTGAGGGCTTGTTTTCACTAGCAGGGTAAGTCGACCTAAGTTACGCTACTCCAGCTACATGAATAACATAGCTGGAGTCCACAGAGCTTAGGTCTTCACTGCACTGAGTTGACAGGAGATGCTCTCTGGTTGACTTCCTTTACTCTTCTCGGAGAGCTGGAGTACTGGGGTCAACCGGAGAGCGCTCTGCCATCGATTTAACGGGTCTTCACTAGACCCGCTAAATCGATCCCTGCTGAATCAATTGCAGTGGCATCGATCTCCCCGTAGTGGAGACCAGCCCTCTGTCAAGGCATACCAAAAACACATGTCCGAAGAGCAGGGACTGTCAAGATACCTAGGCTGGGCCAGTTGTAGTGAAGTATTTCTCTCAGCAAATTATGAAGATGAAATTGTGGCTTGTGGTTAACAGCAGCCATGAACACAAATCATAGGAGACACTGTAGTCTCACTGTGTAAAAGGAATAGCTCTTAAACTCTATGTTCACTTACCCATTCGAATAGCAGCAAGAAGATCACTTCGAGCATCACTGATCGGCGGCTGTGTGGATTCATGTCGTTTTGCCTCAGGAACTGTAAAAGCATGCATCGGGGAGGACGTGAGAGATGAACCTACAGCAGGAGGACCTGGTGGGGGAGGAGGTGGGCCAGGGGGAGGGGAAGCTGTAACAACAAGCCCAGAAGAAGGAGGAGGAGAAGGAGCAGCAGCAGCAGCATAGATAGATCCAGTTACTAGTCCAGAATGGGAAGGTGGCACAGGAAGTTGAAGAGGACTAACAAAAGCAGTTTGTGCTGAAGGAATCATAGGGGGAAGAGGAGTGGGGGGAGGTCCAGTAGGATTATAATAATCCACCAACTGAGTTGGGAGCATCCTACATAAAAAAAGAACAAAAATAACTTTAAAGAACTGAAATATTTGTCAGTAAGAAGAGTGCTTTTCTGAAATGACTGAAATATTTAAACACTTAGCACTTACACAGTGGTCACCCTTTAAAATGTGCTCATTTTGCCTCAGGTACCATTAACTCACTCTTTGCAGCTTTCCCCAGCCAATTCCTTAGATTTTCATATAGGAATATTGCAAATACTGAGGGGTAGTGTTATATTGTTATCCAAGGCAGTTAAAATTTTTAAGGGCAAGCAGTATATAGGGCTTTTCATATTCAAAGTGCTTTTACAAACACTGTCTGAATCCTCAATACGTCTGTGAGATAGACAGATAGATGTATTTGTTTCTAAAGAATCATTTTAACCTCTCACATATGTAATGTGGGAAATTTCAATATATGCATCTACTTCTATTGTTTTCTTGCAGTTTTCAATATTTTTTGGCGCACTACCCTGCGGCTATTGTTCCTCGTGTACAAGAAAATCTTGCCACTATCCCTTTGTTCGGCAATGCATTGAAAGCATTTCACATTTTACAGACATATCAATTGTCATGTTACACCCCATATTCTTTATGGAAATATGCTTATGATATGGATATGGCATAACAAATATATTTTATGCAAGATGGGTCTTGTATGGTATCTTCAGAAAGGTTATAATTTACTGAATGTGAGTATCCAATTTGTATGCATGTATCATTTCTGTATCTGAAGTTAGGAATATTGACTATGTAACAATTACAACTGTGTGTATTTGGAAGACACCCACCAGACAACAGGCCATCAGGCTTGATGGGCCATTAGGAAGAAACAATAAGACTGTGAAGATACTAATCTTTCTCCTTCCTGAGAGGCATCCTGGGACATAGCTGTGACACTACTAGGTCAGGTGGTCCTGTCACCTGGTACTAAACACCATCTTGGACTTCTAGTAATTTTCCACTAAAAGGAGGGGGAGGTCAAGACTGGGAAACAAAAGATTCCCACCTTATGTAAATCTTATTTAAGGCTGGGGATTAAGACAAACAGGACTCTTCTCCATTGCCTTCCTCCCCAAGAAGGAAGACTGCTGAAAGTACCTGAAGAGACAAAGGAACTGAGTGGTGGGAAAGGCAAGGGCTGAGTCCAGACTAAGACAGGAGTCTAGTCTGTAAAGAGAAATAACTGGAATTCTAAGCTACAGAAACTCTGCAACTTGCCTAAAACAACATTTAGGGTGAGAAATTATTTCTTGAAGCCAGTCTCTAAGATTTTAAACTTAGTATATGTGTTTTGTTTTATTTGCTTGGTAATCTGCTTTGTTCTGTTGGCTATCTCTTATAATCACTTAAAATCTGCCTTTTATAGTTAATAAACTTGTTTTTGTTTATTATTAAACCTAGTTTGTGCAATTTATAACTGTGGGGGGGCAAGAAGTTGTGCATATCTTCCTTCACATTGAGGGAGGGGGCGAATTTATGAGTTTACGTTGTATAGATTTCTCTACACAAGACAATATTATTTTGGCTTTTATTATTATTACTTTCCAGAGGGGAGCTGAACTTGAGTGCTGGGCAATTTCCTAGCTGAGTCTTCTCATAGAGAGCTGTTTGCAGACTGTGTGATTCTACAGCCGGTGCATCCCTTCCTGTGTGTGTGCTGCCAGAGGCCGGAGAGCCTAATTCAGCATAACAGGGAGAGGGAGCCCAGGCTAGTGGAGCAGGCAGGCTCAGTGAAATTCCAGTATGTCAGGTGGCATCCCAGAAGAGGAGTCCAACCCGTCACATCAATGTTATTAAATACATTGTTCTGTATTTCAGTTTTTGACATTTCCCCACCTCCATTTAGTTCACACTGTTAAATATACTTTGCAAATTAGCAAATTTCCTACCTACCTAACTGAAGTGTTAACAGGATTAGTTAAGTTTGTACAGAGTTCTGAACATGTAAAACAAGTCCTAAGTATTGTATTATGATGATGAAAAATCCACATCCTATTGGTCATTCCAAGAGCCCACACCAGTAAATCAGAAGTTTTACCCATAGTCTGCTGGTACCAAAGGTACAGAGCTGTGTGGGCCATCTGAGGCCTGGGGTGGAGGTGGAGGTGGTTGTTGAGGTCTGTTTAAGGTAGCATGCCGCACTGTGGTAGCAGATGGTCTATATTCATGTTCAAGTCCCTGGTTTACACCCATATACTGTGGTCCATCTCCTGTTCCATATGAAGACATTACTGGCTGCTGGTGGAGGGAATGATTCGGAGTAGCAGGATAAGAATAATCGGTAACATCGGATGCATGGGACCTAAAATTAAAGTAAATGGGATAGGGTGGAACAGAACACATGAGTGCAGCAGAACACTGTCTCCACTGCTAAGCAGTAAGGCTAATGACTGCCTTGGGAATGACTTGTGATGGGTTTCCCTATTTTCATTATCAAGCATTTGTCAGACCATGGAAACTACAACAGCAGCAATATAATTATTAAGGCAACAGCCAGCCCCTGTTCAGATTCATGTGACTTCAAAATGAATTAATCTGACAAACTAGAGTACACAGAGACTAAATCTTAATCTGCAGGGCTTGCATCTTTTCAATATTTTGGCATATTAACTCTGTGACAGAATACTGTAGAATAAATAAAATTAAATTAAAAAAGCAAAACCAATAACAGCTTTTTTTTCAGTCCTCTCCTAGTTGCAAGGAAACACTGATTTTTTTTTTTGACAACACACAATTAATAACTGTGGGCAACCAGCTAAGTATTAACAATGAAAGCAGAAAGAGAAAGCAAGAATGGAAGCAGTCAGTTATACAGAAAAACATATTTTACCAAAGCAGAGAGAACTAATTTCAAAAGTTTAATCTTTAAAGGCTTGCTTGCTTTCTTTGCATAAGTAGTTTGGTTGGAAAGGCTGAGAGATATTGAAAAACGCAAATATTATTAGTTGAGCAGAGAGTTCATAAAGATGCAAAGTCTATGATGCTTTGTCAAATAAGCCCAAGAGAGGGAGCAAAAGGATCTCTTCATCCCATAACTGCACAGAGCTGTACTGCATTAGTAACAGTCGTGCGGCCTGTCACTTGGTTAAAACAGATAGTCAGTAAAATGATGCACGTCATCTCTAAGACTGGAAACAAGGCAAGCAACAAAAAGCCAGGGGTTTGAGTAAAACAAAATGACACACCCTTTGGGCATTTTGTCCTTTTTCATACTTCCTGCCTGCTCCAGTTTCTTTGCGTCACTCATGAACTCAATGCCCATTTTCCTTCTTTCCCACTCTTCTTTTCTTGTTCTTACTTTTCTCACATTTATTTGCTGGTTTCTATTTGGATTCAGCTTGTGTCTCTCTCTCTGAAGCACAACAGGTGTAACATAAATGCATTGTAATAAGTAGACACAGTCTGGAAACTTGGATTTCAAACGTTATGGATTTGACTGGGACAGCATAAAAACAAAGGCTTTTAAATCACCTAAGCTCTGTATTAAAATATAACAAGATACTATGAATACAACCACATCTTTGTATGAGTTAGTTTATATATAGGCACTCTATTTATAGGCATTTCTATTTGCACTCATCAGCATAAGACAACTTTTGTGAGAACTGGACTCTCTTCTACATTTACTTTTATTGCTTCATTCCCACAACGTTCGCAAGGTAGATCAAGGATAAAAGGGTGCATTATACAAATTACTAAATCTCTTCCTCACCCTACCACAGTCCCAAAACTAACCCACAGTTGAAGTGGAGATTTCTGCAATGCAGCATTGTTGAAGCCATGTTCAGTTCCAGGATATCAGAGACAAGGTGGGTGAGATAATATCTTTTATTGGATCAATTTCTGTTGGTGAGAGAGACAAGCTTTCAAGCTACACAGAGCTCTTCTTCAGGTCTGGGGAAGGTACTAAGAGTGTCACAGCTAAATATAAGATCAAACAGATAGAATGTGCGCTAACTACTTATGCTAAACTAACTTGTATTTACCTGTGACACACTTGGTACCCTTCCCAGGCCTGAAGAAGAACTCTGTGTAGCTTGAAAGCTTGTCTCTCTCACCAACAGAAGTTGGTCCAATAAAAGATATTACGTCACCCACCTTGTCTCTCTAGACTACGCAATAGAGGTAGGTATTTCATTCATGCAAAATTCATAATTCACATTGCTATAAGCATTTCAAAACCTGTAATAAGAAAGGGATAGTACAATGTCATAACCAACTTGATACCACAAATAATCCTCCTTCCTCCACCCACACCAAAATACCCCAGATCCTAGTGGAGGGTCTTTACAGTTCCTCCTTGGGGAAAGCTACATATTGCAACTATTTCCCAGAGCTTGCTTTCTTCACATTATAAAAATCTGAACACAAAGCGTGATGAACACATGTTTTGACATAACAGGGAAATAAAGGGAAAAAAAGGTAAATTAAATGTGACTCTTTAATATCAAGGTCCCTGGAAGCCACGTGATAGGTGTGTTGAAGGGAAAAAAAACAGAGATGCAATAAATCTACATCTTGCAGTTCAGTAATGGGCACTGATATCATCCCATCAGTTCAATCAGGCCTGGATTAACCAAAGTGCCCTTGGTAAACTTGCACAGGTCCCCATCTCAGGCCCCCCTCCTCCCTCCACAAACACTATGGGGTGTGAAAAGCTACCTACACACTCACAAAAACACCAGTGCTGGGAAGAAGGTGGGGTGGGGTGAGGGCCCTGTCTGCATGCTGTGGCAAGAGCCAACGGGCCAAAGCTGGGAGGAAGATCAGCCCCATGGCACAGGAGCTGCAGCAGGGTGAATGCAGGACAAGCTCACTCTAGAATACCCTCCCCTGTCCCGGGGCCTCCCACCCAGGAAGGTGGGAGCCCCTCCATTGCCATAGTGCACAAGGCACCAAAATTCTTTTATCTGGCACTAAATTCAAGCAAGATTCAGATCAACATTTTGAAAATACTAACTTAAAAGAACTTTGCATAAAAAGAAAAATTAGAGTGATTAGCAGGACATATTTTTGGCAGTAGAAATTATGGTAAACTAAAATAAACTGGTAAAAAAAATAGACAAGGGAAAAAGTCTGAACACAAACTCTTGAAACTTAACATTGATGGAAAGAGAAGAAACAAAATAAAACTCTGGCTGGTTTCCAAAGAGTCGTCATCTGGCAGAAGACTACAGCACACAAAAAAATTCAACGTTGAAGAAACAAAGTTCTGAGCAGATTCCCCTTCATTAATCACAACTATCCAGTGAACTGAAAACATCAATCCCACTCCTGCTCAGTGGCTGTTGCCCAATGGTCACAGCAAGTAAACAACCTAAACACTTACTGGAATTGTGAAATAGTTTGGCTTTCCACTAGATTCCAATTATTTCCTATGTTTCTTCTGCCTATCAATTAAATACGACACATAGAACATACGTTTAGGGAAAAATTCTCTACCTAGACCCACTTGATGAACAGCCTCAGATGTCTGGCTCTCCCTTTGCATACAGATCTCCTACTGAGCTCAAAGGGAGTTTCATACACATGGTGGGAGCAGAATACTGAAGATGAGCTCTGTTGCGTGCACCTGAGAGAAGATTTTTGTTCAAAGTGACTTGTTTTAAGCCATAACGATGCAGCTGGTTTTGTAGCTTGCTTTTGTAAAAAAGCAGAATGACAATAAAGAACTGTTTCCCAATTATAGCATCCCACTAAAGGCAAAATTATATACATCACCAGGTATTTAAAATATTTCTCACAAACAGAAAAACACTTGAAGAGCTCACAGATGACTAGATCCTGAAATGATTAACAGTCATCTTGCACAGAAAAACAACATTACTGTCAGTAGCAATAAAATGTATCAAGGTCAAAATGAAGGAAGAGACACTGGAACTAACAATTATATACAGATCTAAATCCTTCTTCAATTATACCTGTTCAAAATGCAAAAATAAAATATGAAGCAAACACCATCACACGAGTTAAATACAATGACTGAAGTTCAGTCAACAAAAACATATGGAGTGGATGTACAGAAATTTCAAGTAATTAGTACATATTTCTTAAATTTCACAGTACTTTACAAGCATTTTTGAGAACAAGTTTAAAATGTTTATGGTGTCTTTTCTATACTAACTGCTACATTCTCAATCTAAGGCTATTCAGAATCTCTGAACATGTAACTGTGATATAGCAAAGGGCTTGTTGTAAACAGACCTAGTATCTGGGGACAGTGATCCCTCTGAAGATGCTCCATGGTACACATTTTGAGACAACCTGTTGTCAGGTCTAAGCTCTTTGTCATATGCCATCATATTCCACTCCTGGCGCCTGTTCCTGGCTTTTCTAACCTTTTTCACCTCACGGGTTGTGCCATCTATACGCTTTTGCTCCTTATGTTCAAAGGAGAGAAAGCAAGCATGCAAAAGAGAGAGAAAAGGAAAGGAAAAGAGCAGGTTAAAATGCAGTTAGCGTGCACAGAAATAAGACTAGAATTACAGATAAAGCCAAGTCTACATAAAATTCCTCTGCAGTAACAATGACAATGAAAGAGTTAAATATCTCCTTATACTATGGACCTGACAGAAGGTAATGTTATTCATTACTGTACTATTACTGTTTCTTTGACATACTTTTGTAGAAAATTTTAATTTAAGTAATGATCTTCACCTATTTCCCCACCCCCAGTAAACACAAAATAATTGTCATTGTTAAAAAGATACATTTTTTTAAATCTTTCCTCACAATACATGGTAATGATGTATTCAGACAATTCTGAAATGCATCCGATAACACTTCTTAGATCTACGAATAATATAAATGTGTGTGTAAAACATAATCAGAATGAATTGCATATAAACACCAATGGTTTTGCATGCCTATAAAGCACCTAGAGTTTTGAAAGAAATATGGAAAAGTAGTAATTCTTTCCAGTTGCTATTACATGCCACGATTTGAGATTTCCTTTTGTAACTTGTTTGTCCTTTCATGTCTGAATAACAAATAAGAAAAAGAACAAAATTCCTCCCGCTCTCTCCTCACTCTCATTTCACATGATCTTATAGGAAATGAGTCACATTAATCATATTTGCAACACGTCAGTATTCAATTCAGTAATTTATTTTATCACAAAGCTATGAGTCTGTTTCATATAAACCTCTACTTCGATATAACGCTGTCCTCGGGAGCCAAAAAATCTTACCGCGTTATAGGTGAAACCGCGTTATATTGAACTTGCTTTGATCTACCGGAGTGCGCAGCTCTGCCCCCCCCGGAGCACTGCTTTACCGCGTTATATCCGAATTTGTGTTATATCGGGTTGCGTTATATTGAGGTAGCGGTTTACTTGAGATTTTGGTGTAAAACTCCAAGTACTTTCAGTGAATTCTTTCTTTCTTCCTCTCTTTCCAGTGCTATTTTAGTGCTTTCACAAACATCCACAACCCCAATGGTAGCTATCCTGCCCAACCAACATGATGAATACATTTTAAAAAAAACCGTAGAAATTAAAAAAACCAAACAGATTTATTATAGGGTCAAGTTTAGGTTGTCTAGTTTTTCCAGATTATTTAAGATTTGTACCTTTATTGAATGAGCACTGGAATCTAGACTTGGATAACATTTACCTCTAACTTTCTTGATTTACTGGTTCACTTTAAATCTAGAGACTTCTCCAAAACATTTAATTTCAGTCAAAAGGATTGGGAAGGCTTGTTACAAAACAGAACTATATCTGCATATAGGGCAGTTTTATTTTTATCCTACATCAATGGTGACATTTCTTTTTATTAGCATGCAAATATCCAGCAAATAATTCCACTGCAGCTCTGATGATGGGTATGCGGGGTGATGAATGCAGAATTCTAGAGGATATTACTACTTTCAAAGAGAGTGCTGTCTCTCTCTCTTTAAATAAAATGTATACGCAGGGCTCTAGATACATTTGTATATGCATCCGATCCGCAAAAATGGGCCGTGGATAAAAAGCAGATTTCCGTGGATTTGCAGGGCTCTAAAAATGTAGAAGAAGCCATGTAAACAAGTAGGTGCTATAGATTAAAGATAGGGAAGGAGTGTATAGTCTGACTTTCAGAAAATAAGTGCTTCAACAAACATGGCAAACGTATTGTTAGAGACCGGAAATAATTAACTTCAGCATAACACTTGCATTAAAAAGGTTAGCAAAAATTATGCACAAAAAGCAGCTGCAATGAAGTGATAGGGGTTATATAAGGAAATAGCTTCAGCATGTATCTGCAGTACTTTGAAGAAATTTAAAAAGTTCACCAATAGTTAATATATTAACTTGAGTTTACCAATTGACAGCATAATATCACATCAGAGATCACGGACTGACTTCTTAATACAACTGTAGAAAAATCACTTAAACACCTTATAGTCTTAAAATTATTAGTTAAAATGAGGTGCATCATTCTTCAGGGGGAATACAGAGGAAAAAACAGAAAGTGGGGGGAAAAAGATCGCATAATTTTTTCCTCAAAAACCTGTTAATGACCACTAATTAAGGCTCATCAAAATTCACTTGATTCACATTTTTGATGGTAGGTTTAAAAATGGTAAAGCAAAAATTTTGACAAATTCAAGTACACTAAACTCTAGTTCATTACCCTACTTTGTGTGCAAAACATAACAGTGCAGAATAGGAGACCTTATAGTAGTTTTTAAACGCATGGAGGATTTTAAAAAAATGACACTTTTGTTCGGAGAGAACACTGTCATTTGAAAGAACCATCATATTAAATGTTCATGCATGCCTCCATGAGTTTCCTAATCCTGTAAAAATAGGGTCAACAATGAATAATAGGTATCAAGAACTTCCTATGGCCAATACCTTAACCACTTAAGGCAACTGCCCCACAGATACTCTGAAAACATGAATCTGTGCATGATGATCACTTTTTATCTCTCACTGATTGCAATGGAAGTTGAGGCAAAGAACCTCACAGGATTAGACCCTAAATTAGCATTCTATTTCAATGTCTGGTTTTTAGCAGACTACACAGTACTACACATAGTTCTCATTTAGAAGACTTGTAGAGATTTTACTCTGATAAGATACAAGTCATTTGTGGAATTCTCTCGTACTGAATTCTATGTGGCATTTCAGCTATAAAAATGTAAATTGTTGTCATTGCTGCTTGACTAAATACACTCAAATACATCTAAAAAGTTGCCATTCTGTGAAGTAGTTAAGTATGCTCACACTGTCTTTAAAACTGCAAGTGCTATGTTAATAAGATTTGTAACAGAGATCTCAATATTCCCAAACTTTGTTTTTATTCAACGTACAGTATTTAAGATAAACAAAAAATATTCAATCTGAATTACAATTTTTTTTCCTTAGTCTACATAGGGTCTATTTTTGATCAACAAGTTAGTTTAAGAAGACAGCATCATTCTTAAAGTGCATGGGTATTCAATAGGGATGGATAATTTGTCTTAAATACATATGGTGTGTAAAGCACTAAGACCTGAAAGGAAATCATATATAAAAAGGGATATAAGTAACAAATTTAAGAAATATTCTCTAGTGGAATTCAAGACACAAAATACAATTCTTCAGCTAACAAAACAAAATCTTGTTATCTTCTTTCCAACAACATTCTAAGGGTCTAGGACAGTTTCTCTCAAACTTTTGTGTTGGTGACCCCTTTCACACAGCAAACCTATGAGTGCCACTTATACATTAAAAACACTTTTTTTTTTTGTATTTAACAAAGTGGGGTTTAGGGGTGGGGGCTGACAGCTCGTGACCCTCCCCCTCCCACATAATAACCTTGTGACCCCCTGAAGGATCACGACCCCCAGTTTGAGAACCCCTGGTCTAGGATGATTTAAAATGCATGTCTTCACACTGGCATCAGGAGAGCTATTCAATATGTTTCTGTCAATCATCTGAGGTAATGCCTTATTCCTCATAGCAGCTTTATATTTTTCCTTTTTCAATTTCATTTACTCAATTCAAGTGCCTCATAAGGTAAAATTGTGAAGGTATATAGACTGTATTTTTGGAAGTTTACTATATTACCCTTACCAGGAATACATTACATCATAACTTCGGTATTGTGGCTCTCCTAAGAAAATAGTTAAAATCTGCACCCGCAGGCACAAAATAAAACATAATGAATGAATTAAATTATCTAAAAATGTGCCCCAGAAATGTGTTTATGAGAATTATCACATTTATAGAAGAGTCTCTGTAGAATGGGTTAAAATTTTCCAAATGAAAATTATTTTTCATAGAATGATGGCCTTTATAAAAATTAGACGCATTTGTGAAAAAATTGTTTTTTCTAAATTATTTTTTGAAAAAACTGGAAAATGAAAAATGTACTTGATTTTTTCAGTTGATAGATTTTCCTGTCCTTCCCATTTTTCTAAAGTATAATGTAAAAAAAAAAAAAAAGGGACAAAAGGATTGGAAAAGAAAAAAATAAAAATCAAAAGATGCAGTAAATAATTTTCTATAAAAATGTTAATGAAAAATATGAAAGAAATTAAATTATTCCTTTTCTAACCTGAAGAATGAAAATTATTTCTAAGTTTGTCACAAAAGTATTTTCCATTTTTCAATAAGCTCTAATTCTCTACTTTGCAAGCATTTTCTATCAGTAAATTCCCCCCTCCCCCCAACACACTCATCAAAATATCTTCAATAATGATATTTGTACATCTATTTAATGTCCTTTTCTATCTCAGATGAATTGGGCCTTCTACAAATTCTTGTTTCAGAGTGGTAGCCATGTTAGTCTGTATCAGCAAAAACAACGAGGAGTCCTTGTGGCACCTTAGAGACTAACAAATTTATTTGGGTATAAGCTTTTGTGGGCAAGAACCCACTTCATCAGATGCATGGAGTGGAAAATACAGGAGCAGGTATAAATACATGAAAAGATGGGAGTTGCCTTACCAAGTGTGAGGTCAGTCTAACTCAGGCTCTATGAGCAGCAATGGGAACAGCAGTTCCACTTTACGTTATGTTCACAGACCTGGTGAATGTTCTATGTGATTTATGATGTTGAGAATCCAGTAGGGTCAGAAGGACTTTCTGAATTTGGAGGAGTGAAGTTTCACTATGGTGACTCTTCACTTTGATTTAGAGGCAGATGACATATGTGCATTCTAAGTTTTAACATGTGACTCTCCAAATCAGCAGTCTGATAGTCCTTACTTGGAGCTCTTTTCTTCTGGAATCCTTTAGACCAATTAGGCCCCTTCCCTGGTATCCAGGAGGGCATCATGTTGGATAAGACAGGAAACTGTTGCTTAATCTACCTTTTCTTCTCACTCTCCTTTCTTGGGACTGCATGAAGAATCTTATGGCCCTTCCAGAGCTTCCTCAAACCAATCAGGAGCAAAGCGGCAACATGAATAAGCATCCACTAAACTCTTCATCCCATGCAAGCTAAAAACAAACACTTAAAAAAATATATATGTGTACATCTTCATGATAGATGATGCACATGCCTCTGACCTGTGCTAGTCAAATACCTGAACACATTAGTAAAAATTTGGAAGATTCTTCTCTATGAAGAACTTTAATTTTTTTTGGCTTTGAGGGGGAGCAGGAGTATCATTCCTAATACACATCCACTCTAGTTGCTTATCCATGAAATAGCTGTGCTACCTTACTCACCAAGTCTTCCAATAAAAGCAGAAAAGTGAAGAGTCACAATTAAAGAATATAAAGAAATAGGGTAATTATCTGAAATTTGTGTTTTCCTGTGGGTGTGGGGTAGCTGGATAAAGAACCCCTAATAATGAATATAAAGATAAAGAAACATTATAAAACATTACAATTTAAACTTCATTCCTATCAAGGCATATACTGTTCCCAATGAAGCAAAGATGGTTGATTTCCTGTATACTAAAAAGCAGATAATAGTAAGGATTTAAAGAAAACTATAGCTCTGTTTCATTCCATTTCCAAGCCTCTTAAAGTAAAAAGAATAAACTGTAATCAAAATTCTAATGCAAAACCTACTATTTCAGTCATATCTAAGTAGCAAAAGACTTTAGATATATACATAAGCTAAGCACAACCTAGCCTGGACAAGTGCACATGCATAAATTCTGTATATATATTCTACACATTTATTATACCGCTATTTACCTTTTGTCTCCTCTTCTCTTTTCGTTTGTCTTCTGTATCTTGTAACATTTTTTCTTTCCAAAGATCAAAAAAATAGGAGGGATCAGTGTAGAACTTCAAACCATCTTTCTTATCATCTCTGTAAACACAATGGAAGAAAAGCTTAGCAAATGTCAACAATATGTTATTTAAAACTCAAGAGGCTCAGTTTTGAGGTTTGTTGGTTTAAGCTTAGTCCCCGTCTATCGTTTAACTGTAGTAAGCTAAATAAAGTACAGTGCACATAATTTTAGTTCAACATCTATAAAAGATCTCCAGAGCAATGTCATCTGTGTAAATGAACTACACTACCACTCTGAAACGAAAATATATCTAACAGGATTAAAAGAAGTCTTTGAATCATTATTTGAGGACTTGAGTAACTCAGACAGATGTTATGGATCTATTACAGGAGTGGATGGATGAAGTTCTGTGGCCTGCCTTTCTGGCCTTAAGGTCTATGAGTACAGTAAAGCAAAATCTCTCAGTTACACTTCTATACAGTACACTGTCACCAATGTATAATTATGCAGCACAAACAGATACGCAAAATACTTCATTATTCAGCTATTTATGAGCACTGGATTAATAAAATTTTAATTTCATTTTTAAATATTCAGCAATTAAAATTATCTACAATTATACCTTCAAGGTAATGATACTAAAAATATGCTGCAATCACTCTGATATATGTTATTTATATAGAGCTTTTTCAGATAAGTTACTGAAGCACAAGCGTGTACTTTTTGCAGAAATATTGTACAATCAGAAATCACAAGGCATCCTGTTATAAGCACTAGTTATATTTAACAATCACTCATATTTAAGCAATCTAATACCCAAGACATTTTAAGTAAAGAAATGATAACGTATTACCCAGAATACCCAGAAAAAGACTTAAAAATGAGATTCTTTAAACAGACTATTATAAATCTAATGGAAACCAGAGAATGAAGTCCAGTTTACTACTGCTTACTGTACCTGTCTATTTGCCAGGAAAAAGTCAGGTAATGCAAACAAACAGCAACAGCACCCAAAACTCAAGATAAACAGAATAAAATGGCAATTACTATATTCTTCCTTTTCTTTACAGTATTTATATACTCAATGACAACCTCAATTTCGTGGTACCAATCAGGTTCAGATTTACATTATTCTGAAATGGGATGATTTCAACCAGAGTGCAGGAATGGAGTACAATTATTCATAACCGTATGGTAGCTTACAATTATTTTACAGTATGAAAATCCAGTTGTCCATTCAGTACAATCCACAAAACTCACCATATTGTATGTCCATGGAAAAATTACCCATCTCCACTTCTTAGGTTCACTTTCAGATATTAATTTTTTGAGAGAAGAAACTATCTGCACTCGACAGGTATGCATAAAGTGTCCCTTTTCCACTGCACCAAGGCGGGGCTGCTGTTCTCTATATAGGTATTTATGCCACCACATTCATTAGTTGAAAGTCATCTGGTATGGCAATAACTTACAACACTCCTTTGCACATGGATAAATTAAAATAGAGTTTAAGTGACTTATCTAAAGCTATAGAGGAAATTAGTCTAAAAATGAGGTTTAGAAATTGGGTGCGTCTGGCTCACAGTTCTGTGCTCAGACTGTGTATCTTTAATATAATAATTTCTATCGCTGCTTCCATATACAAAGCACTGCAAAACCAAATTATGTTACATTATATCTAATGAGCCATTTTCCACATTCATAGAAAGCCAATCTATGAAACTAATAATATGGTTTACTTTTCAAATGCCAAAAATATTAACACCTAGAAATTAATAAATTGTTACCGTTCAATCTGACGAGGCCTTGCATTATTTATATTTATTCCGTTTGTTAACATTGTATCATCTTGCAATGTGCAAAGGGTGACTCAAACTATTACCTCGTAAAACCTGAGGATACACCTGAAACCCTGTGTTCAGAAATGCATCTGTACTGTACAGTTACCTACCCATTCTCCTCTATACTGGTCAGAATGTATCTAGCATTAAATGAGATGAATAGCACCGTACAAGAATTTAGGCACTGACTGTATCCATACCTATACGGTGTAAGAATATTCAATGGAGGTGGTTTGTCACTCTGATTGTAGATGTCAGCCACTGGATTAGGAATGCTGTTCTTTGAAACAACTTGCTGGTCCTGTATGGTCGAACTTTTGAATGCTTTTTTCATGTTGATATCCTGTAATGATACTATTAGAGAGGAAAAGAAGATATTTAATTGTGGATATTTTCTAATATTACTACAGACCAAAAATCAGATCTAATTTTTGCAACATTAAAGAGTTCTTTATTTGAAAATATTTCAACAAACTTTTCAGTACTCATATGTAGTAGCAAAACTGAAGTAATATTTATATATTTAATTTGTATAGTAAATCATGTCAAAGTATCACGTGAGAACATAGGAATTACCATACTGAATCGGACCAAAGATCAATGTACAGTGACTGCTCACTTAATGTTGTAGTTATGTTCCTGAAAAGTGCAACTTTAAGTGAAACGATGTTAAACGAATCAAATTTTCCCATAAAATTTAATGTAAACGCGGGGGGTTAGGTTCCAAGGAAATTTTTTGGGGGCAGACAAAAGGCATTATATACACTGTACAGTACTGTACTGTGGTTGGGAAGTGCCCCGGCTTACCTCACACAGGCACAGCCCGCTGCAGGCAAGGACGCTAGGAAGCACCTTCGCAGCAGCAGCAACAGCTTCCCCGGAGAAGAACAGGCGCCGATTTTGCTGGGGGATGAACAGGCCCGCTTCTTCCTGTCCCCACTCCACCCAGACCCACCTCTTCCCACCCCCACTCCATCTCCTCTCCGGAGCATGCCACATCCCCACTCTCCCTCCCCCCGCCCGAAAGTCCTAAGCACTGCCAAACAGCTGTTTGGCGGCGCTTAGGACTTTCTGGGAGGGAGGGGGAGGAGCGGAGACACGGCGCTTCCCCGCTCCTCCCCCTCCCTCCTAGAAAGTCCTAAGCCCTTTGACATGATAAGAATTGACCACCTAATCCAAATCTTTGCTCCGTCTCCCACCTCATTTTTGAGCAATATTTAGCCTCTCACTCCATGACTACCTAGCTTCTTGACAAAGCCCTGGCTGGGATGATTTAGTTGGGAATTGGTCCTGCTTTGAGCAGGGGGTTGGACTAGATGACCTCCTGAGGTCCCTTCCAACCCTAATATTCTATGATTCTTTGGTAACTTCTAAGCAGATGGAGGATTTAGGAATAAAACCTTGAAACTTCAAGTCCCTCTTTCACCTGGCTAGCACATGTGGGTACGCAAACATTTGTTTTTGACACTCAATTCTTTTTTAAACCTATTTGAATGTGAAATGATATGATCAGAATTACAGGCAGCTTTTTCAATCAAAATATTATCCTCAGCAATTAGCTATCCCGTTCACTATGGTATTTCCAACAACAACATTAGGATGAAATCTTCCTAAAAACATTTTTCTACTGATATTAAACCAATTGGGAGTATTATGGTGCTTTCAAAACTGTGTCTGATTAATAACTGATTTTACTGAAGTGAATTTTAGGAATTAAAATAGTTTGTGTGTGGCTCATTAATTTGAAAGATCATTAGCAGCGTCGGGGTAACTACAGAAAGTACTTTTGAGTGGAGTCTCCTGTGACCCTCAGATCTAGTCAATCATGAACATCAAAACAAAAGCTGCTCTGAGTGTCTCTTTACAGCTTCATAGGCTGACCAGAAACTATCCATAATGGAATAAATGGGCTGATGTTTTCTAAAAAAATTTAAAACTAGTTAAGTGAATTTAGTGCTCCTGAAATGTACCAGATTGAAAGACCTGAAGATTGAGGTCCTCCAATTTATCAAAGAACAGGTTCAATATGGACATGAGTAGTGCTAGTTTCCTCACATTTTACCATAGCAATGATTGGTGCCTCAAACCTAAGATGCAGGAGGCACCTGAAGATAGCTCAGTTTCTCAGACTACTTAGTTCTTGACCTCTCTCCTGAGATGGCCAAAAAGTGTTAAGGCCAATTCTGGGATTTTGCAAAGCAGGTATCTGTTAACTAGCAACTGGACTGAGATAAGCAACTCTTTACATACAGCAGGCAAAACAGCCATCCCATATAAGAACTTTGAGTCACTAGCAATCTAGATGTGAAAAGTTTCATATTTTTCCAATCTCCTGAACCATCTAAAAGTTTGCAAAATTATTTGCTAATTTTAGGGAACCGTAATTTACAGGGAGCTATTGATAGGACTTTCATAGTATGTTGCCATACTCTTCCAGTAAAGGGAGCATGTTCAGCAGCTGTTTTGAACTCTCATGTGCTTTGTGGCCTGAATGAGGAGTTGGCAATTTGTCCTGCCAGCTTGATGGGCTCCAGTTGACTCCACTCAGTGACGGCATTAGAGGCGAGCAATCAGGGTGATTGCCTTGAGCGCCATATTAACACATCTGTGAAGAGAGGGGCCAAATTCTTCTGTTTTGTTTTGCTGGGGGGTTAGGAGGCAAAATACCTAGGGCTGGCCCTGACTAGGCTGCCTCAGACATGGTCTGCCTCAGTAATACCCTCACTGAAGACTCGCAAAAAGACTGATTTATATTTCACACTAGATTCTTCTGGCAAATCCAGTTGCAAGATATGAGGAACAGTACAATTCCTGAAAGCAAGCATGTGATTACAGTTGCATATCCACAGTGTGTGAGTTCCTTTAATTCAACCTGAAGGTATCCTTTGTACCTGAATGCCATTTCTGGTGTACAAGTGAAACATAAATCCTAATAGAGCCCTAATTTTTTTAATCACTGAAGTCAGCAGCTTCTTTAAAGAGATCCATTTTTATACGTACACAGTTGGCATTACGATTCTAGTAAAAACCAGCATCAAATTATACAGAGCCTTTGAATTGTTTCATTTTAAAAAAAAAACAAGCTTTTCAATGTTAGGAAATTGAACTTGCAAGCAAGTTTGCACATTTCAGCTTTTTTTTTTTTAAAAGGTAGGACACAGGAATATGTTTTTAAAATTATTTAATGCAATTTCCTCAAGTTTCTAATGCATATTATTAATGTGGTCATTCATTTGTAATTATATACATAAACAAGTGATGCTGTAATTTTGGTGTTGATCCAAGGATGTGTAGTCTCTGGTGATTCGAACTTTGTATCATATTAGCTAGCTGATATTACATAAATCTCCATTTTCTTTAGGGAAAGAAGATTATAACAGCATTGATTAGAGCCAGTCATACTAGAGACACATTGATAATGAACATCAATGCTAAGCTGCAACACCCCCTTTTAAAATGAGAGGGCCAAATGCCCTAAACCTTTTAATGGTTTTACGATTTGGAAAAATTTCACTGATGACTAAATTAAATAACTTCTGATTTATTAAGATGACCTAGATCATGAGTGTAAGAGCTATGTCTCCTGTCCTGAAAGGCAAGGATTGTATCACAAAGTCCTCAAGAGGTTCAAAATATTTTTCTCCAATTAACCTAATCTGATTTTTTCCAGCAAGCCCTCCTAGTAAACATGATGAACTATCAGTTCAGCATTATTCCAAAGGAAAAAACAGTGATTGTTGTGTAATTAATTACTGTGACCTTGTCAACATCACTTCTGGTTCAGTGCTTTTATGCAATTACCTACCCTCTTCCACTGTTGAATCCAGCTGGGTAACTTTGACAGCAAGGCGATCAATTCTGTCTTGAAGAGAATTTGCTCTGATGTAGAAGTTGTTGGCCTCATTAAACAACTCACCAAATATGTCTTCAGCGTGCTTGCCTGTAGAGAAAAATAGAGAATGCCATCTGTTAAAGACTTATAAAACACAGGAAACACTGCTTCAACAGCATGATATTACAGTTAAACACTCATAATAGAATTAAAATATACAGACGTACTATGCACTTTAGCAATGCAGTATTACATCCAGAACAGTTAAATACAATGCAAATGGTCAGACAGATCAAAATAAACTTAAACAATCTCCTTAAGTGGCTGAGCTGCTAACAAAAACATGTAATCATTAAAATCCACTTCTGTGCCGAAAACTCCATGGTAGCCAATGTTATTGCTATCTTTTAAAAGGTTCCAGAGTCAGTCCTGGGAATAGTAGTGAGCCACAGTAAGTCAGGTATAATTTAATATATTTATTAATCGTCTGAACAAGAGTGAGCAGCACAAAGTGGCAGAATTATGTTAAAGTTTTAAGTTGTGCCCTATAACCAGGCTTCACTGTACACATGGTTAATTAAGGACATTCCAAAAATGCCCTTCAGCACTGTGTATTGACTGCTGGGTTGTTCAATAAAATCCTTTTGGCTGTTTCGGAATCTATTGCTGGAGAGTGAAAAATGTCCACATTCTAGAACCCTGGAGGAGCCTCCCCTTTCCTGGATCCTTTATTTGGAAAAGATAGTCTATTAATTTAACAGTGACAAGTGATGCTCACAGAATAGTGATGAAGGAAAATTTACAATATTCTGATTTTATTTTCTCTCTTTTCTGAGTGGGGGAATTTCCCAGTAGTAGAACCTCCACTAAATGTGGTGTGAAAATCTGTAAATAACATGATGAGCTAGATCCTGAGGTGCGCCCAAGCTCTGCTTAGTGCACCTAGTGGGGAGATAGACACGGCATTGTGCCACCTTTCTGCCCTCCACCTCCTGCCCCCAAAAAAGTCTAGGGGACAGCTGACAAACAGTCATAAGGACCAGAAAAAAAAGGGAAACAAACTTTTAGCAATGCCTCTATTTAAATGTTCATCTTCAGGCTTCAGAATTAACTTTCCATTAAAATGAATGGTCTGTTTGCAGCTCAGAGTTATTGTTTCAGTGTACTTGTAGATTTAATAAGATAACACTGCATCTGTTCACATTCAGAAGATCATCTTTACAACCAGAAGAGCTAGGAAAAAATATGTTAAAAGTCTGCATTTTGCAGAAGCTATCTATATGGGAGAAACTGCTCCACTACCCTTCCCCAGGCCCTTTACTGGCTTTCACCGATTTCCTCTGATGTGGCTAAATCAAAAGCTAAAGTTTACAAAGTGCTTTAAAAAAGGAAAAACAATATATAAGTGTCAGTTACCTTAAAGGAGGTAAAAGAGATTATTAAAGATCTGCTTGTGAATAATTTTCTCTTTTGAACATTGAAAAATATTTTTCAACGGTACTCACTGCTCTAAAAATGAATGATGAATGGAACACTAACTTCCTGCTGACAACAACAACAATCTGGTAAAACAACAGTGTAACAGATAACTCAAATGAACATGGTCGCAAACCATTTCTTAGACACACTTAGCTTTTCTAGCTGCTCAGAACATTACTTTTTAAATTAGATTTTTTAATAATACATGTAGTTGATAAATTGGAAAGCTGAGAACTTGAAAGCTGTCTGAAGTTAGGAGGATCATAGCTTCCATATTAAAAACCGATTGTGCTATAAAAGCCAACCATTTAAAAACAGTATTACATAGCTTCTGGAAAAGTTAATTATTAATTTGCAAAAAAGAAAAAAAAATAGTTACTTCACTTTCAAAAACAGCCAGAAATCTATGCATAACACATTCCAAAAGTCAAACTGCAATCACCCACTACTATTTCTGGATCAGTGTTTTTACAAGCAGAGGTGATCTGTTAATCCTTAATTTTAAAAGCTCCTCCCCAGCAACCCCAAGTAGATAGATAAATTGAAAGTCCTTTCCACTTCACGCAAAAAAAACAACAACCTTTCAATCTCCACTGTTTCCTTATAGTTACTGTAATATCTGACAGCACAAGGCAGTTCCTCCCTGCAGTTCCAAGTATCATCCTCGTACTATTCCATATTAGACTCTTCTTGATAAAGTGGCTTGCAAAATATACTTAAGTCTTTTGAGAAGATCACTACTACTTTTCATCAAATAATATGCATCATGATATTTCTCTCCAATGTCTGCAGTAAATAACTTGTGGGACATTTGTCTACAAAATTTTCATGCATCTGTAGTTGATCTCTGGTAGCAATCTCTGCAAAAATCAATTGCAATTAATTCCCTACAAAAATCTGTATTAACATATTGAATAAGATGTCTCTGAAGTTACCTTCTGAAAGAAATGAAAATGATTAGTGCTGGTTACAGAAAAGAAACAAATCAATGATGCAGATGAGCCTGAGAAGCAAAAACCTATCAGTGTTAATTACAGAGACTATCTTCTTTTAAGCTTATTAATGAAAGTATCTGAGACTGAAAAAAATAGTATTTCTTTCTTGTGCTTGAGGCCGCTAATATGCTTCTAGTATGTAAGGCAGGGTGGGCAAACTACGGCCTGCGGGCCACATCCAGCCCGTCAGACCTTTTACTACACCCCTCAAGCTCCCACCAGGGAGCAGGAGTGGGGGCTTCAGCCAGGGGATGGGGTCCGGGGCTTTCCCCATTCCGTGCGTGCCGTGGCTCCGGAAGCAGGGGCAGCCAGGGGGCTCCGCATGCTGCCCCCGCCCCAAGTGCCGGCTCTGCAGCTCCCATTGGCCAGCAACCACAGCCAATGGGAGCTGCGGGGGCAGTGCCTGCGGATGGGGCATGCTTCCGGGAACTGCTTGAGTTAAGCGCCGCCTGGAGCCTGCACCCCTGAGTGCCCCAACCCCCTACCCCAGCCCTGATCCCCCTCCAAACCCTTTGATCCCAGCCCGGAGCACCCTCCTGCAGCCCAAACCCCTCATTCCCAGCCCAACCCCAGAGCCCGCACCCCCAGGCACAGCCCTCACCTCCTTCCACACCCCAACCGCCAATTTTGTGAGCATTCATGGCCCGCCATACAATTTCCATACCGAGATGTGGCCCTCAGGCCAAAAAGTATGCCCACCCCTGATGTAAGGTGACCTCAAAGTAAGAGGGTTTCAATGCATTAACTGAACAACTATTTATCTAACTGTGAAAGCCTATTACTAAAGATAGGTGGTAAGCAATGGGGGAAGGGCAGCAAAGGAATCTAAACATATGAGAGAACACAACATTTTAAAAAATGATAAAAAAGGAAAAATGAATGTAGAAGAACTAGCAATTTAGTTGAGTACATTAATGAATTTATAAACTAAATTCAACTTACGAAGTATCCAATGCAAAGATTACCAAGGGCTTTTTATATTTACATTTCAGATATAATCAGCAGTGGACAGCAACTATTCTCCCTTCTCTGTGTACAAACATGGATAAAATCAGAGAACAAAAGAATCTGTTCCCCATAATGACTCTTGTCTGGCATATACTGTAGAAAAAAATATTTAAACTCCTTATCAGCTGTGTTATAGAGACAGGTGGAAGAGAATTTTCATAATCCATCAATGAACCTCACTTAATTCTTGGTGGTCTCGTTCAACACTTCAACTAAATGGATCCCCCAAAGAAGCATTTGCCCACTATACAAAAGGGTCATGAACATGAATGTAGCTTAAAGTTTTCATCTTGCATAGCCAAAACTATTGAGAGGCTGACAGGTTATGGGCTAAAAGAAGAGTCCTTAACTATATTGTGTAAGTAACAACAGTATTATTAAAGGAAAACAGTATGATCCAGTGAATAAGCAAAGAGTCATCTGCCCCAGACTTCGACTTTCCTACTGGCTGAAGTCCTGCTATCACACTGAACTCCACTAATCTGAGGTGATGAATTTCCATCTCTCTAAGAAATTAGATAATTATCAAACAGGTGAGAAGAAGGATGCAGAAGGGCGGAAGGATTCATTCCAAGGTCTCGAGAGCTTCATCAAAATTTCTTTTTTGAAGCTGCAGCTTGTGAGTAAGACAGACATACTAGAAACAGGATGTTGAAGACCTATGGCCAACACTGAAGTTTTTTCAATATCATCAAGCCTTTGTTAACTATTGATCTTCAAGATTCCCCACATGTATCTTTAAAGCCTTTCCCAACATGACTTGGTCAACTGAATCAAATGCAGTCTTCAGATCGACATACACTACATACACCATGAGCTCAAGAAGCCCCAGTATCTCCAATAACAAGCGAAGGGCCCAAATGGTGTTTAATATGGACTTGTTAGTCGTAAAGCCTGACTGTTGGGGGTGACGCTTCCGATGTAGCAAGGACTCCAAACGCACCAGCCGAATATATGCAAACACATTCCCTGGCATGGGCAACAAGGTGATCAGTCTGTAGCTCTTACATTCACTGTGTGGTCCCTTGCCCTTATAAAGTCAGTTCACAATACTGTCCCTCCAGGTGGTTGGCAAGGTTCCAGTTCTTCACACCAGGCAAAAGATGACCAGAAGTGATTCCGCTACAGGGTCAAAAGAACATTTTAGCAGCTATAAGGAGATGCCATCAGTGCCAGATGCACATCTCTTTCAGTTTGCAAATGGCACGCTTCACTTCATCCAAAGTTAGTGCATCTGTACAAGCATCTGGGTCCGAAATCACAGTGACTGCCAAATGATTCAGCTCTGGGCAAGCAGTGGCTGGAGGGTGTTTCAGAGCACTGTGATAATGTTCCACCCAGCATGAGAGGATGTCATCATCTGATTTACATGGATGGCCTTGGCTATCATTCAGGATGCCGTTTGTAGCGACTACCTCTTGACCGCTGAGGTTGCAGATCACATGGAATGTCAGTTTTAAGTCTCTCCTGGCTAAGCAGAGTTCAACTTCATCTGCCATTTGGTAAGAATATGCCTCGCGATTGTGAAGCGCCAGGGCACTGAACTTTCGCTTCAGCTAATTATGACCGTGCCTATCGCCTTGCTGGTGGGCTGTGGCTTTCAATTTAATTGTCTGAAAGGCCTCCTCTGTTAGCCACGGTTGAAGAGCTGGACATCTATAGCTGATTGGTGGAGGATGGAGGCGAACAGAAACCAAGTGCCCTCAACCTCATCTGGCCGTCAGCTAGAGACAAGAATCTATTGCTGATGTCGATATAAAACCTGTTACCTAAACCTGGCATGCAGAGAAGTGCGCCAATGTCAACCTTCTTCAACTGGGAGTTGAAAAATCTGGGTTCTGTGTACCCATCCACAAGTCATTTAATCACTCTGTGCCTCAGTTTCCCAATATTCAAATAGGGATGGATGTTACTTTATTTTGTAAAGCACTTCCATAATAGTGCTTTATAAAGAGCCAAGTATTATCATGTGTTTTTAATATTTCATGAAGTTTTTTTAAAAATCTTGTTTTGTTTATTTCATCCCTGTCATATCTTTCATAGCTATTGTAATTTTCATGCAATTGTACTTTTTGCTTAAGATTATTTCTGTTACACTTTTCCAATTTTATTTTCTGTGTGATCTTATTTATTTGCTCCACTTTCTCCACACGTTTGCCCACGTTGTTGCAGTTGTGCCTAAATAATCCCCTTTCTTCAACTTGGCAAGCCCTCTCCCAACCTTTCAGTCTGACAGGATTTTGTTTTTCCCCACCAAGTTCCACTAGTGTTACTACCAACCTATATTTCTCTGCCTCCTCATCTCCCTTGTGAGCACCTCTGCTTCTCAGCCAGGCAGAATTATCTAAACATTAGTTGACTGATTTCCCTGTCAAGCCATTTTAGGGAACACTTGACTGGTGACTCCAATGTGGGAATCTGGGAAACACCCTGAAACCATGGAAAATACAGGAATTCCTATATATGTCATGACTGCTAACAGAGCTGCAAATTAGAACTACTGGCAAATATATATTTTCTTTTTGACTAAACATTGGTTTTATTTTGAATTTGTAATGAATACTAAATTAAGATGGCATTTGCTACTCTTGAGGTGTCCGTCACAAGGATGAAAAAAATGACACTACAATGTTTAAGTAGCTACAATTAGCACAACATTAACCTCAGTTGAGAAGTAATGTAAAAGCAAGCATGATGGCACAGGATAGGATATAAGAGTTCACAGGGCAGCAATCTGAGAAAGTGAAAAGAGACTTGCAATATATTAATACTACTACTATAAAAATAGGGTTGGCAGAATTTGATTTTTTTATAGTTTTGACTGATAAACATTTTTATCTATTTAAATTTTCACAATTGTGGGAAATTATGGGAGGGTCCGACAATTATTTAATAAGAGTAGATTATAAGATTCAAAATGTTGAAGTTTTATAACTGTTAGAAAACAAACTTTCAACATCACATGCAAAATATACAAATAAAATATTCTTAAATCAAACCCTAGTAAGTTCTCAAGCAGCATTTATATTTTTCCATCAGTGTCTGTGTGTGCCCTGAACAGGGCCGGCCTTTGGGGTCGACGGCCAGGGCAGTTACCCGGGGCAGCTTCCCAGGGCGGCCTGCCAAAGAGGGCGCCGTGCGCTGGCCCAGCCCAGCGCTATACACCTCTACCTCGATATAACGCTACCCAATATAACACGAATTTGGACATAACGTGGTAAAGCAGTGCTCCGGGGGGGCGGGGCTGCACACTCCAGTGGATCAAAGCAAGTTCGATATAACACGGTTTCACCTATAATGCGGTAAGATTTTTTGGCTCCCGAGGACAGCGTTCTATCAAGGTAGAGCTGTACTTGCGTGCTGCGGCCAAGGGGCTGCGGTGCTGGTTTCTCTCCACCCGGCCCAGCCCCAAACCCCCACTTCTCTCTGCTGGCGCCGGGTGGAGAGGAGCCCTCAGCCGCTGCGGCTCTGCTCTGGCCCCACCTCCTCCCCCAGGAGGGTGGTGCGAGCGGGCGGGGGGACGCTCAGTGACAGGCCAGGGTCAGGGTTTCTGGCTGCCCCAATTTCATGCAAAAATTTAATTCAAGCCCTGGTAGTTCATATGAGAAATGTGAAGGATGAAATAGTGTGATGGTTCCCTTTTAGTGGGAGCAGCACATGGCTGGTGTTTTGGCCAGCTTTGGCTTTTATTAGCTGTATTTACACACACACACACACACACACACACTCTTCCTCACACTGTCCCTCCCCCCCAACACACACACCAGAGCTCCCTGCATCCAGGTCACTTTCCCCACCTGTGCTGTGAGGCCTCAGCAGCTGCTGCTCTCGTTCCCTCTCCTTACGCAGCCCAGGCAGGGAAAATGACCTGGATGCAGAGAGCCCTGATGTTGCTCCTCACTCTCCCCCCCCCCACACACCCCTCTAGGGGTGTGCAGGACAGAGGAGCAACTGTCCCGAGGGGAGCGAGCAGCAATGCCAGCTGCTTCGTGCATCCAGGTCAGTTTCCCCACATGGGTGCAGGAGGGGGATGCAGGGGTTAGGAGTGAAGGGGGTTATGGGATTAGGGGTGCAGGAAGGGGAGCAGGCCTTTGGGGTGAAAGGAGGGTGGGAAGCCTGGGGAACCCATGGGGGCCAGGGGCACCAAAATGCAAGTTTGCCCAGTGTGCCATTTTCCCTAAGACTGGCCCTGAAATCAACATTTACCAATCAAAATCTAATCCTTCCAAGCCTATATAAAAGTATCCAAGATGGAGAGTTAGCCGCCAGCATTCTGTATGCACAAAGCTCAAGGAAGAGGTCTGAATCTTACTGGGGTCTTGTCTACACTTAAAAAGCAGCTGTGCCACTGTAGCGCTTCAGTGAAGACGCTACCTATGCACACTGCACTGAGAAAGCCTGAGAGCTGTCAGAGCAGAGGGAGAGGGGATAGAGCTGGATCAGGCCACACCACCATTAACCCCATTCCTCCCCAGACCCAGCAAACGGCACCAGTAGCCCTTCCCCAATACCCCTCTGGGGGCACCACATGGGGCAGAAGCTCCTTTGACCTCCCAGGGATGGAGAATAGATGGAGAGAGACAGCGCGCACACAAGCTAGGTTAGTCTTCCACTAGCCATCCCTGAGCCTAGCAGTCCATGCCCCATTCCGGGATAACAGCTTTCTCCTAAATCCTGACGCTCAGGTGGTAAGAGTCTGTGCTGTGGTGCTAAAGGTTCAGGACTCACACCTGACCCATATTTAAACATGATACTTTTCTTGGACACAGTTTAGTACAGGGTGGATTAGTCAGAGCTCACTGCTCTCTAAACAAGTTCAGTAGACTCAAACTTTCCTAATAAATGTAAGCTCAAAAGAATAATATCTAGTGCCATTATCTTACGGAGTTGGAAACCTAATGAAGTCACATAACAGACTTTTTAATTAAGAGCTTTACCTGTATAAATTACTTCATGAAACCATTTTCTGTTCTGTTTCTGGCAGAAAAGAGTCTAAAGTTAAACATATTAAATCTATAGCTAACATAAATATTGTAATTATCTGAATTTCTAAAATACACAAAAATTGAAGCTCTTCCTTGAAATAGATCTAAACAAATCTAGACTTTCTTTCTAATAGTCTCTTGTTACCCTAACTTTCCTCAGTTACTGTTTGTCACTCTGTTTACAAGGGGACAATGGCATCCATTCTCTTTCTGATGTGTGTGCTTACTTCCCATTAGTATTAACAGGTCATGTGCAAGTAAAGGAAAACCAGATTCCTAAGAAAAAATAAGTTCCTTAAAAGACAACAGAACCAACTTCCTATGGCCATCTAATGCCAAGAAGCAGAGTAGTCTACTGGACTGAGCAAGGGACTGGAAGCCAGGAATTTGTGATGCATGTTCTAATCTTGGCTTTTACGTTGATTTACGTGGGCCTGAGGCAAGTTCACTTAGTCTCTCTGTGCCACACTTTCCATATCTAAACTCTAGATACCTCAGGGAGGTGTTGTTTGCACAGACCTTTGAAGATGTAAAGCAGTATATAAGAGCAGAAGCATTATTATGATACACTTTGCAAATGGCAAAGTCTTAAATTTTAATTTGTCCATTTAAAACAAGTAAACAAAGCCTTTGTGCTACTCAATTTTTCATTAATAAACAAAAGTACAAAACTATAGAGACTTACTCAGACTGCTTAGTTGCCGTATAATAGCAGCAAGGGTACTGTTGGTGACACATTCCAGTTCACTAGTTATTCCTTCAGGAAGAGCTCCTCGGCAGAGGTGCCTAGGTTCAATGTTCCTCTTTACTAAAGGCATGGCTCACAATCTGCAATTTACAGAAAAAAAAAAAGTGTTATAGTTCAAGCAAAATAGGAAGTTACAATGTACACTGGACATTTCCCTAATATACCTTAAATAAGTGTTTCCCTTTATTGCTCATTTTAGATCACCCTCAAGTGTTCTAGGTACTGCCCAGAAAACACAAGAATGACAAGCCCCTGCCCTGAAGAGTTTATAGTCTAAGTGGACTTAACAGACAAATTAAGATCCAACATCCAAAAGTAATGTGCTGCGGGAGAGGACACAAGTTACAGAAATAAGATTCCTCAGTTAAGGTCTTATTGGTCGTATAGCTGTTGGTTGTGTGGCTGTTACAAGGTTTGATATTTTGTAACTAAATATACTTGTTTTTCTAGGTGATGTTGTAGAAATATGCTTTTAGGGATGATCTGAATGAGGTAATGATGAAGACTTGACAAACAGATTTTGGAAGACCATTTCAAGTATAAAAGGCAATATGGAATCTGCGAGACATTTGTTGGAGAAAACAAAAGGGACATCAAGGCTTATGTCCCTGTAGGGGTTGAGGATGGAGACAGGCAAACGTGGCAAAACAGAGCAGACTGAAGGGATTGTGAAAGGAGACATGGGCATGGTTGCTGCAAAATACAGGTCCATAAGAAAGTGAAGACAAAAAGTTTGAACTTGATGCAACATTCCATGGGGATACAGTGAAGTGACTCGAAGGTGGAAGTAAAGATAAGTTATTTAAAAAATTATCAGTTAATAAATCTTTGTAAATTAGCAACTGAAAGGCAAGAAAGATGATTTTGAGATGGGCATTTTGGAACGAACCAAGGGAATGAGGCAAAGAAGATTAGAGAGGAGGAAGTTGCAGTAGTCAAGCAAGGTAATGATCAGCAAGTGAACCAATGATTTTTCTGCAGAGATTGAAAGCTCAGGTATTTTCTTTTTTTTTAAATGTCTGATGACAACAATAAATGTTTAGCTTTGTAGGATCACAGATATATTCCAGGAGGACACATTTTTGTACAGAAATCTGGATCTTCCTTAGGAAAACTAAGTGGCAAGAGTTTATTTGGAGGCAAATATTGAAGTCTTCCTTTTTGCTGCACTGGAGCAGTAATAAAGTAGTAACCTTTCACCTTTAATTTACTCCTGAGAGAATTCTACGCCACTGTGCAATGCAGAATTTGTGCAGAAGGGGAGATTACTTACATGTTACTGGAGGTTCTTTGAGATGCATGGTCCCTATCTGTATTCTACTGAGAGTTATGCACATGCGCTGTGTGCTTGGAACTTTTCAAAGTAGGAATGTCCATCAGTCCACGCATACGCCCTTGTACTGCCTCATGGTTTCGCCCAAGACGATAAAGGGCAGGGCGGACTGACTGCACCTTGAGTTCCTTCTCTACCACAAATCTAACAAATCTGCAGCAGAGGGAAAGGAGGGCGGGATTGGAATACAGATAGAGACCACACATCATAAAGAGCCCCTACCGTGTTTCCCCGAAAGTAAGACATCCCCCGAAAATAAGACCTACTTCCAGTTTTGCCTCTCGCTGTAATATAAGGCATCCCCCGAAAGTAAGACCTCCCGGATAATAAGGCCACCCCGGAATATTAGGCCCCGAAGCTCCAGGAAAAATAAGACCTCCCCTGAAAATAAGACCTAGCGCATCTTTGGGAGCAAAAATTAATATAAGACACTGTCTTATTTTCGGGGAAACAGGGTAGTTACACGTAAGTAACCTCCCTTTCTTCTTCTTCGAGTGACGGTCCCTATTGTATTCCACTGAAGATGATTAACAAGCAGTATCTAGATAAGAGAAGTGTGCAAGGAAGATGACTGCACCATAGAACAGAGACCGCTGCATCAAATGAGGCATCTGTCAGAGTCTTGCACCAGGGCATAGTGAGAAGAAAAGTTGTGTACCGAACTCCATATGGCCACCTTACATACGTCCATAAGGGACATATTGTGGAGCGCGGCCGTAGTTGATGCTTGTGCTCTCGCGGAATGGGCCTGAATCCCACCTGGTGGGGACTGCCCCAACAACTGATAGAGCGTAATGCACTCTGAGACCCACTTCGAGATTCTCTGGGTGGAAATGGCCTGCCCCTGAATTCTGCCTTCTATGGCAACAAATAGCCTAGGAGACTTCTGGAATGGCCTCATCCTTTGTAGGTAAAAGAGCATAAGAACAAAAAAGCAGCCATACTGGGTCAGAACAAAGGTCCATCTAGCCTAGTAGCCTGTCTTCCAACAGTGGCCAATGCCAGGTGCTCCAGAGGGAATGAACAGAACAGACAATCCTCAAGTGATCCATCCCGTCGCCCATTCCCAGCTTCTGGCAAACAGAGGATAGGGACACCATCCCTGCCCATCCTAGCTAATAGCCATTGATGGACCTATCCTCCTTGAACTTTAGTTCTTTTTTGAACCCTGTTATAGTCTTGGCCTTCACAACATCCTCTGGCAAAGACTTCCACAGACTGACTGTGTGTTGTGTGGAAAAAATACTTCCTTTTGTTTGTTTTAAACCTGCTCCCTATTAATTTCATTTGGTGACCCCTAGTTCTTGTGTTACGAAAAGGAGTAAACAACACTTCCTTATTTATTTTTTCCACACCAGTCATGATTTTATAGACCTCCATCATATACCCCCTTAGTCATCTCTTTTCCAAGCTGAAAAGTCCCAGTCTTATTAATCTCTTCCCATATGGAAGCCATTCCATACACCTAATCACTATTGCTGCCCTTTTCTGAACCTTTTTCAATTCCAATACATCTTTTTTGAAATGGGGCGACCACATTTGCACGCAGTATTCAAGACGTGGGTGTACCATGGATTTATATAGAGGCAATATGACATTTTCTGTCTTATTATCTATCCCTTTCTTAATGATTCCCAACATTCTGTTTGCTTTTTTGACTGCCGCTGCACATTGAGTGGATGTTTTCAGAGAACTAGCCACAATGACTGTAAGATTTCTTTCTTGAGTGGTATCAACTAATTTAGACACCATCATTTCATATGTATACAGGAACTCCTCACTTACCGTTGTAGTTATGTTCCTGAAAAATGCGACTTTAAGCGAAACGATGTTAAGCGAATCCAATTTCCCCATAAGAATTAATGTAAATGGAGGAGTTAGGTTCCAGGGAAATTTTTTTCACCACACAAAAGACTATATTATATATACATACACATATATATACACATACATACACACACACACTATAAGTTTTAAACAAATAATTTAATACTGGTACACAGTGATGATGATTGTGAAGCTTGGTTGAGGTGGAGGAGTTAGAGGGTGGGATATTTTTCAGGGAATGCCTCACTGCTAAATGAACTAGCAATTGACTGAGCCCTCAACGGTTAACTCCCACACTCTAAGAGGCAGCAGGAAAGGAGGGAGGGCAGACACACACCCTGTGTGTGAGAGAAAAAAATGCACATTTCCCCTTTAAGTAGCTGACCTCAGGCTTAAGTACATTGCCCTGTTAATTAAATAAGCTTGCTGAGACCTGCTGAGACTGCAGCTACTCCTAGAAGCTCCCTCCGTAATGTGTCTCTCCCCCCCCAGCTCTATGGAAGATGGGGTAACCGGGGTGCAGGAGCAGGGGGGAGGGGGAGACACCCTGACATTAGCCCTCCTCTTCCCCCCTCCCCCCGTACAGCAAGCAGGAGTCTCTGGGAGCAGCTCCAAGGCAGAGGGCAGGAGCAGCACATGGCAGTGGCGGGAGGGACACAGCTGAACTGCAGGCAGCTGCTGCACAGGGAACTTAGGGGAGCAGGGAGCTGATATGGGGGCTGCTAGTCCACCCTGGTTCCAAGCCCCCACCAGCTAGCTGCAACGGGCTGCTCTTCCTGCAAGCAGTGGACAAAACAGGCAGCTGCCAAACGACATTAGAAGGGAGCATTTCACAACTTTAAACAAGCATGTTCCCTAATTGATCAGCAACAACGTTAACCGGGATGACTTTAAGTGAGGAGTATCAGAGAGGTAGCCGTGTTAGTCTGGATCTGTAAAAAGCAACAGAGAGTCCTGTGGCACCTTTAAGACTAACAGATTTATTGGAGCATAAGCTTTCGTGGGTGAATACCCACTTCGTCAGTGTATGCTCCAATACATCTATTAGTCTTAAAGGTGCCACAGGACTCTCTGTTGCTTTTTAAGTGAGGAGTTACTATAGTGGGGATTATGTTTTCCAATGTGCATTAATCAACATTGAATTTCATCTGCCACTTTGTTGCCCAGTCACCCAGTTTTGAGAGATCCCTTTGTAGCTCTTCACAGTCTGCCTGCGTATCTTGAGTAGTTTTGTATCATCTGCAAATTTTGCCACCTCACTGTTTACTCCTTTTTCCAGATCATTTATGAATATGTTGAATAGTATTGGTCCCAATACAGACCCGTGGGGGACACTACTATCTCTCTCTCCATTCTGAAAACTGACCATTTATTTCTACCCTTTGTTTCCAATCTTTTAACCAGTTACCAATCCATGAGAGGACCTTCCTTCTTATCCCATGACAGCTTACTTTGCTTAAGAGCCTTTGGTGAGGGCCCTTGTCAAAAATTTTCTGAAAATTTAAGTACACAATATCTACTGGATCCCCCTTGTCCACATGCTTGTTGACCCCCTCAAAGAATTCTAGTAGACTGCTGAGGCATGATTTCCCTTTACAAAAAACATGTTGGCTCTTCCCCCAACAAATTATGTTAATCTGTGTCTGACAATTCTGTTCTTTACTAAAGTTTCAACCAGTTTGCCTGGTACTGAAGTCAGGCTTAGCGACCTGTAATTGCCAGGATCACCTCTGGAGCCCTTTTAAAAAATTGGCGTCACATTAGCTATTCTCCAGTCATTTGGTACAGAAGCTGATTTAAATGATAGGTTACAGGTTACAGTTAGTAGTTCTGCAGTTTCACATTTGAGTTCCTTCAGAACTCTTAGGTGAATACTATCTGGTCCTAGTGACTTATTACTGTTTATCAATTTGTTCCAAAGCCTCCTCTAATGACACCTCAATCTG
>NW_020664492.1:3831866-3832928 GCF_002925995.2 Terrapene triunguis | reverse complement strand
AATTACATTTTTACACTTCATTTGCCAGAGTTTATGCTCCTTTCTATTTTCCTCAGTAGGATTTAACTTCCACTTTTTAAAGGATGCCTTTTTGCATGATTTGGAAGCAACCCGAGACTTAACAAGCCAGCAGTTTATTACATCCCTGATGCAAGAACTTTGCAATTGTTGTATGTATTTGATGCCTTTAGCCAATTTTAACTCTCACCTTTCTTTCTTTTTTATAAATAAACCTTTAGATTTTAGATACTAAGGATTGGCAACAGCGTGATTATTGAGTAAGATCTGAATTGTATATTGACCTGGGTGTGTGGCTGGTCCTTTGGGATCAGAAGAACATTTTATTTGGTTAAATTAGTTTTACAGAACCACTCATGTTGAATCCAGGATTGGAAGGCCTAAGGAAACTGCTTTTTCTGGACTTCTTATTAGCCAGTGTGGTAAAACGGAAGTTTACTTTTGTTGCTGGTTTGGTAGATCTTATGGGAGAATAACCACTGGTTCAGGGGGGTGTCTGCCCTATTTCTCACCAGTTTGTCCTGAATTTGGTATTCTCAGTTGTGACCCATGGAGGCACAGTGACAGCCTCTCACTGCTTCTTTTACTTTGTTGTTTAGCCACAGTGGCACTTTTTTGGTTCTCTTACTATATTTTTTAATTTGGGGTATACATTTAAGTTGAGCCTCTATTATGGAGTCTTTAAAAAGTTTCAATGCCGCTTGCAGGGATTTCACTTTTGGTGTTGTACTTTTAACTTCTGTTTCACTAACCTCCTCATTTTTGTGTAGTCACCCTTTCGGGTGGGGGTACATGTGGTCTGGGTATGTCACACAGTACGTGCCAATTGGAGAATGACATTGTTGATCAGTAGAGCCACTCTGGATGGTACCAATGCATGCAAACAGGGTCGGCTCCAGGCACCTGCCTGGCAAGCAGGTGCTTGGGGCGGCCACTCCGGAGCGGGGCGGCACATCCAGTTATTCGGCGGCAATTCGGCGGACGGTCCCTCACTCCCGCTCGGAGCGAAGGACCTCCCGCCGAATTGCCGCCGCAGATCACGAT
>NW_020664492.1:3825117-3831766 GCF_002925995.2 Terrapene triunguis | reverse complement strand
TTGGCTGCTTGGGGCGGCCAAAACCCTGGAGCCAGCCCTGCATGCAAAATGTCTAACAGTTGGTGCTGACTGTCCTGTACCCCTTCCAACAGGATCTGAACAGCATTAGCTGTTGTTCTTAGCAGCTCCTGAAACTGATGATAGTCATCAGGAGGAGAGGAAGGTGTCAACTACACAGCCGCATCTGGGGACGATGAGGGAAGCCTGTCCGGACCCAGAGGTACTGATGGAACTGGGCTAACTGGTGTATCGTCTTGCCCAGATTCCAAATGTCTACTCAACAAAGGATGGGTCAGTGAAATTGGGGACTCCTCCTGGATGGATTGGGACAGTTCCAAAGGCAGATACTGGCGCCACAAGCTCCAATATGGCCAACCTGGTTGATCCTGATACTGTGGTATCAGTGCCCATGGAGTCAGATACCAGTGGCTCCTGAGCTGAGACAATGGAAGGTATTGCCACAGCGCTGTCAGAACCTTCGGGTAGTCATGCCTTCAGAACAGAAGCAGCGGACCATGCGTATCATCAGAGTCCACTGACTCAGAGAAACTGGAGTCCTGTACAAGTGGAAGTGCCGACAAAATGGGGTGCATTATAGGAACATGACCAGAAGGCAGTGGATCCGACGTAGGAGGCAGAGACCTCATCCCTTCCAGGGCAAACAGTTCATGAGGTCCAGGAGCACATCTGAGCCTTCCTGGAGTCAACGGCAGAGACATATGGAACCGGAGCCGGTAAGGGAACCTGTCTCGGTGCATACATTGGGAGCCCCAGCCAAGTGACATTTCCTGAATCCTTATTATCTCTATTGTTACAGACATACTCACTGACAGGTATTTTGAAATAAATTACCAAAATATTTGCAACTGGTGTGATTATATTGTGTTATTTTGACAGATAAAATATGCAGAATTTTTAAGGCACAGAATTCCCCCAGGAGTATATTGAAATCATATTGGTAAAATAGAAATAAAGTCTTTCTGCTTCTGAGACAAAACAATACAACACTTTTAACAACCACTGTTTTTGAAATAAATCTTTAGAATTCACTTGTAGCAAGCTGGGAAGAAAAAAAATATTTTAGAGCAGTCCATTGAGTATTTTGCAAAAAAAGAGTTCTTTTAACTGAATATTAAACACACAACTTATTTAATTTCAAGAGGTTTTCAAAACAGCATCTTAATAAAAATTATTTAAAAACACAGACTTGAATTTCAATATCTTAGTCCTCCAGAGACAGGAAGCGTTTTTAAATATTTCATGTCTTAAAGCCAGTTCAGTCTGGTGATATTTTGTTTTAAATCTGATGTTTCAGAACGAATACAGGAAACTCATTTTTTATTTAATACAAGACCCACATGACGATTTTTGGTTCCTGTTTGATGTTTTTGTACTCCTCGAGGACTGGATTATTAGTTTTTAAAGCACTATTTAACATGTAAGATTACTCAGTTTTATGATGTTGGCCTAACAAAAGGCTTCTGGACGTTTAGAACTGCTAAAGCATATGCACACTTTATACAGGGTACAGCATACTATTTGTGTAGAACATGAAACTACTTATAAGAAATTATTTAACTGTGTAAGAAAGGGATAAAACTGAAGCTAGTAGGAAGTAAATTAATAGGCCATCATTAGTATAACTGCAGATCCCAAATCTTAAAATTACTTCAATACATAAAATACATCATATAGTTACCTATAACCTATTCGTAGGCAACATCATCATACCGGCTAGTAAAGATTTAAGCACTCTCCATGTCATATACGAGCAAAGTTTCTGAAATTCTAGTGCATGATTAATGAACATTTCACAAAAATATATTTTCTTAGAATTAGTCATTGTGATTTGCAATTTAGCAGTAATGTCTTCTACTTGATAAGTGTGAGTATTTTTTTAACCAGGTAAATATAGTGGAATTTGTGTTTTATATATAATTGTGCACAGCTTTCCTTCTTTCAGATGGGCTTTCTTAAATGTTCTGCAGCTCAGTAAAGAAGACACACTAGTTCCAGCTGCAAGTTGTGCTTTTAGGTGTATTTTCTTTGTAGCTTATTTAACATTTATTTAATATGTTTCAATTGGAAGTTAAATTCCAATATGTATGCTCAACAATAATCATTAAAACTATGCACTATGTTAAAAGAATATACTAGTAATTGCTTGTTTTATTTATGCAATAGGGCTCATTTAAGATGAGCACTGAAGATACATTTCTTAAGCAGAGGAGGATCAGAAAAAGGTACTCACTTGAATGTATAATTTCCTCAGAAAATTATATTTCATCTATTTGATTCAATCAAATATGACACCTACAATATGGAGGCACAGAGACCAGATTTTTAAAATAATTTACAGGCTTTTCTTAATTAAAGTCAATACATAAGCATAAATTCTAATACCATACTTCATTCAGCTCTGATTAAAAATTAAGACAGCACTTTTTAAAGGAACAATTTTCTGCTTGATCTGGTATCAATTCATTAACATAAGGATCTTTTCAATTAAGTGTCTCTTGCTTTACTAATTATCCTAGAACTTTCCAGTGCTACAAACTTTTGTATACAGCTAGTAAAATATATATCTATTCTTCACCGTGTTTTATTCACTACCATACATGTTTTAACAAATGTAACATATTTCTTTGTGAATATATAACCCTTCTATCATTTTCTTATCACTACTCTGCATCTCACACACACTTTCCAAGCTAAGTAAACAAGTTAGAAAAATCTTACGGGTTCACAGCAGCAACGTGGCTAAATTCTTTTTCAATAGATGTTAACAGCAAGTAGGAGTAGGAGATGAAATATGTCTCTGAATTACTAGGGCACAATTCAGACTGAGAAAAAGCATCGCCAGGTGCAGATTTTTTTTACATTAACTTGTTATTATTTTTTTAAAAGATATATACACAAAAACAAACATAAAATATACATTAACGTCTCATAATACATAAATTCTCATATGCGTAAACTTCTCATAATATATTAACCATTTGCTACCTAACCTTAGCAATACTTTAAACATTTAATTATATATAACATGAGTGGTTAAAATACAAAGCAATTTGCTTATAAAAATCCAACCAGTTAAAGAAAAATTATTAACGTTAGAAAGAACAGAAGCAAAATTCAGAGGAGAGGAATAGAGATTGGAAGGAAAGGAAGTGGGTAGAGAAGAGTGGGAGGTCAGAAAGGGCCATGCATTTAATAGGATCATTCAGATACTTGTAAGCTTGGCCACCACAGAAAGAATTGTATACAGTAACAGAAATACCCAATGTGCAGATGGTTTTCACAAAACAGAAAGAGTGCTTCAAGTGATCTTTTGACGAAATACATTCTCTAGAAAATGCTAAGTCCTTTTATAAATATGCTTTTAGTATAACACACAACCATCCTCACTCTCAAATGGAACCATCTGAGAGGAGACTAAGGCTCAAAGAAAAGAGATCATTTTTCTATAGCTCTATCCTTTTGTATGATCAGATGCTGCAAGATTTGTATGAAAACTAAAGCTTGCTGGTATTTTTACTATTTTATTGAATTAGTCCATGTAACCAGACTAATATACTGGTGGTTATTCCACAGTGACTACTGTGTTAGGATACATTAGAGAAGATGAGACACTGTATTTTCAAGAGAACTGAAAACGTATAGAGGAACTTTGTAAAAAGAACTTCTTAGGCAGTTATTAAAAAGAGGTTCTTTTGCAGGAGGTCAGAGAAGGTGACCAGAAATGGTCCCTTCTGGCCTTAAAAATCTATGAACTTCCATGTTCTATCTTCATTTTTCCCTCTACATTGCCCTTTCTGCTGTTACAAGTTACTCTCTGTGGCCCCAGAGAGTTGTTCTGCCAGTACAAGTGAAGTTGTGCAGAATGAAGCATACTGCATTCTGGCACAACACAAAGCAAACTGCTTCATTGTTAATTACAGTATTTTTAGCAAACATTTTGTGACAGAGAAGGGAGGAGAATACTTTTTTAATATATTGACATTTTTCAGAAACAAGCAGAAACAAAGGACAAAGCAAGTAATGCAGTGAGTTGTAATTTTTTCAGGTAACTAACCAGTTTACCAAAGTATGACCATCAGTTATGCCAGCCACTGACTTACATATCATTCATTCTACATACTCTAGAATTTGGATACAACTGAAGACGATGCAGGACACAGAGACTTATGATAAAGGGAGCGAAAGAAAGGAGGGAATCTTCAAGGTTCTCATCATACTGGCCATGATCTAGGAAATCACATCTTAACTTTAAATAAATAAAATAATTAATGGAGATATCCTATCTCCTAGAACTGGAAGGGACCTTGAAAGGTCATTGAGTCCAGCTCCCTGCCTTCACTAGCAGGACCAAGTACTGTTTTTGCCCCAGATCCCTAAGTGGCCCCCTCAAGGATTGAACTCACAACCCTGGGTTTAACAGGCCAATACTCAAACCACTGAGCTATCCCTCCCCCACCTGCACAAGATTAATCCCACTGAAGTGAACAGGTTTACTCACATGCTTAATGTTTAGACTGTGCTTATGTGCTCTGCTAGATCAGGGCCAAAATGCTTAGCACCTTTCAGGATTGAGCCTTTAGAGTTCAAAGCTTGGTTCTGAGCATATTTTATATTGGTGCCCTATAGTGATGACATCAGCAGGAGAGCAGAGAAATTTAAAAACAGTAAAAAAAATCTTTTATGGGAATACCATTTAAAGGGTACTCTCAAACATGGATTATTTTAGAGTAGTCTGTTTTAAAAAAACGCTATAGTGCAGGGGTGGGCAAACTATGGTCCGGGGGCCGCATCCGGGCCTCCAGATGTTTTAATCTGGCCCTTGAGCTCCCGAAAAGCAGCGGCATGTCTTCACTCCAGCTCCTATGCGTAGGGGCAGCCAGAGGGCTCCGCACACTGCCCCCCGCCCCAAGCGCTGTCCCCACATCTCCCATTGGCCGGGAACCGCAGCCAATGGGAGCTACAGGGGCGGCACCTGCGGACAGAGCAGTGCATACAGCTGCCTGACCGCGCCTCTGCGTAGGAGCCGGAGGAGGGACATGCTGCTTCTGGGATTTGCTTGAGGTAAGCACCACCTGGAGCCTGCACCCCTGATCTCCTCCCGTGCCCCAACCCCCTACCTCAGGCCTGATCTCCCTTCCGCCCTCCGAACCCCTTAGTCCCAGCCCAGAGCATCCTCCTGCACCCCCAACCCAACCCAGAGCCCACACCCTCACCCCCTCCCACACCCCAACCCCCAATTTCATGAGCATTCATGGCCCGCCATACAATTTCCATACCCAGATGTGGCCCTTGAGCCAAAAAGTTTGCCCACCCCTGCTGTAGTGTCCTTTTAATAATGTATCTTTAAAATGTGTAGTAATACCACCTGCACAACTTGTTTTAAATTAGAACTTAGTTATTCACCAGTTATTTCTGTAGAAACAGAAGAACAACAAGAGGTAACTGGTAATTTTTTCCCAATGCTTTTCCAGCTGTTTCAGCACTGTGTTGTTTCAACTCAGTTCAAGAACGTGTCCCTGTAGTAAAGAGGATAATTGCAAACTACAAGGAACGGTTACTGCATGTAAAAAGACTGCCACGCTGCCATAGTGAGACAGACTTAAAATTCATCCAGAAAGCAGATGGAAAGTAACAGGCATGAAAGACTCCAAACACAATGCACAATCCTTCTGAATAACACCAGAGTGTGGCTATTCTAAGAGACGAGTTGAAGCTTCTAATTCTAAACAGTTTGGAGATCTTTCGACAACTGGCAAGAATTCAAACCAACAGCTGTTACTAAAACCAACATCCTTATTCCTCGCACTCTCTATAAGAATGAGAATACATTGTACTTTAAAAACAAATAAATGCAACTGGGAGTTTCAGGAATCTAGACAGATTTTGTGCTCATTAAAAGGTAAAATATTTTTTTTCATACAGTCAGACGTTTGAATAGGCTTTTTTCCAAACTCTATCATCCAATTCATCTCCCTGCAAACGAAGGATTGTTTCCTATGATACTTTATTTAGGCTATGTCTAAATAGAGAGCTTACAGTGGCACAGCTGTACCGATGCAGCTGTGCCGCTGTAAGATCTCATGTAGCTGACATGACATCTCTATGCTGATATGAGAGAGCTCTCCCGGCGATATAATTAAACCACCCCCAACAAGCAGCAGTAGCTATGCCAGCAGGAGAAGCTCTCCCACCGACACAACTCTGTCCACCCAGGTGCTTATGTCGGTGTAACTTATGTCGCTCAGGGGTGTGGTTTTTTCAGACCCTTGAGGGACACAAGTTATACCGCCATACGTGGTAAATAGCCGAAGTGTTATTTTCCCTTTGTAAGTTTCATCACTATCAGTTAGGTGTTATACAGAGCTCTTCATTCCTAGATCGCAAAGCATCGTACAAAGGAGAGTAACTCTCAAAATCCTCACTTTATGGAAAAAGAAAATAAAAGGACATATAGATTAGGTGATCACCCAATGGTCACACAGTAGGTCAATAGCAAAGCCAGGAAAATAATGTAGGTCTCCTTACTTCTAGTTTCCTAACCTACCCACTGGACTACAGTACTTCCTCTAGTGATGGCTCTTCATCTTTGATATTTACAACTTTTAGATAATTGGAGACAGTTACATAG
>NW_020664492.1:3822555-3825107 GCF_002925995.2 Terrapene triunguis | reverse complement strand
GGGCTTTAACTGCAGCAAGGGCGGTTTAGGTTGGACATTAGGAAAAACTTCCTGTCAGGGTGGTTAAGCACTGGAATAAATTGCCTAGGGAGGTTGTGGAATCTCCGTCATTGGAGATTTTTAAGAGCAGGTTAGACATGGTCTAGATAATACTTAATCCTGCTTTGAGTGAACTGAACTAGACCATCTCTGAAGGTCCCTTCCAGTCCTACGATTCTATGAAATTTTCCAAGTAGTACCTTACCTGCTCTTTATCAAATTATTTCTGTAAGTCTTCCTTTCTTACTAACTCTACAACCTTCTAGCTGGGAAAGGAGTGCATGATAGTAGGGTTTGATCAAAATAGTTTGTTCCTCTTAGCATCAGGCTTTCATTTTTGATCTTCTCATTCTACATCTGTCTGCATACTAGACAGCCGTGAAACTGGTTCAGATATCCCTAAAGCAATTTTGTTTCTTTGTTAAAAGCTTTTCCTTTTTTTTTTTTCTCTCTTCTATTGAGAGGAATTTTTCTTATCTGCAGCTTCACAAGCTCAGTTTTTTTTTGCTCACTTCTTTGGGTCAGATTTGACGGTCCATTGATATCATAAAGGAGGTCAAAACAGTAAATGACATGGGGGGAAACAGGCTCTAGCTGCAATGTGTGTAGGCCTCAAGGCTTTCACCTCAGGTGTTCTCAACCAACCTCCATGGGTCCACAAATCACCTAAGCACAAGCCTAATTAAAAGTATATAAAGAGTGCCTTTGACTTAAATAAATAAATAAAAAATAAATAGTGGAATTACTTGTGCTTAAAAGTTTATTATGTCCTTTGGTACCCCTCTGAATCAGGATAATTAAGGGGAAGTTTATTATTTTTTTTATTATTTTTGTTTTCTCTTCAAATAGAGATTAGATGATACAGTGGTTCGGGCAATCTTGACATAAAACGTTGTAGAGGAGCAAGGTTGTGTTCCCAGGAATTCCCAGGGACACAAGCCTAAATGTCATTAGTGTTTTTATAAACAGATTGTGGTGAAAATTTCTCCCTTTTGTAAGTGTAAGTGTTGTAAGTTATCAAACAAATAGGAACATCTGATTCTGATCAACTGGCAACATTAATCAAAAGTAAAGTAAAGCAAATGCAATTAGTAAAATAATCTATTTCTTTCCAGGTACAAATAAGTAAACAGATGGGCAGTTAGTAATATGACTGGGATGACTACAGTGTTTGCCTTGATTTCCTGAATACTCTGATAGTGTACTTGTTTTCAGACAATGCTGGGATGTATTTATATAATATTTTATTTCTTGTTCTGTTTTGGTCTATTGCAATATTAATGGATTTTTAAATTTATAGTATTTCTGCATTTCACTCCACAGTTAAAGAACTTTACTAGGAGTGTTTATATAAGCAAACTGAAAACAAAAGAGCAAGGTTTTTTTTTTTTGCGGCTTAAATTGCTATACTTTCTAAAATGATTTCTTTTCTAATATTACAATGCAAGTATTTTGTATTGATTTTCTTGTTGAAGAAAAGGTTTTTTAAAAAGGAATTCTGTTTCCTTGCCATTTCTGAGTCATTAATTTCATTCCTCTACTCATTTATTAAGAGACATTTTCCCTCAGTCCTACTTTTCCTGGTCCATTTGTGAATGCCCCTCAGCTAACATTAACTTATTTCTCTCTCCCCTTTTTTTGGGGGGGGGGGGGGCTGCACTTATCTTTCCCCTACAAGCTCTCTTTGACTAAAGTAGTCTTTTTTGTTACCTCATTCTCCCCCAACTCATTGCATTATCATTTACAGTATCAGTTTGTTTGGTTTTTTAAGCCTCTGATCTTTGAATACCCTCTTCACATCCACAACACGTAAAATTTTACACCTGATTTCCAGTCTGAATTTTTTTTAGCTTCAACTTCCAGCCGTTAGGCCCTGTTATACCTTTCTCTCCTAGTCTGAAGAGACCATTATCAAATATTTGTCCCCCATATAAGTATTTACACACTAATCAAGTCACCCCTTAAACTTCTCGTTGTTAAGCTAAATCAATAGAAATCCTTGAGTCTACCACTATATAAAGGCAGGTTTTCTCATCCCCTCTTTAAATAATCTTATGGCTCTTCTCTGAACCCTGTCCAATTTTTCAACATCCTTCTCAAATTGTGGGCAGAGTATTCCAGCAGCAGTTGTACCAGGCATAAATACAGAATTAAAATACTCTCTCTACTCCTACTGGAGTTATCCCCGTTTATGCATTCAAGAATTACATTAGCCCCTTTGGCACAGCATCACACGGGGAGCACATTTTTAGCTGATTATTCCATACCACCCCCAAATCTTTTTCAGAGTCACTGCTTCCCAGGATACAGTCTCCCATCCCAAGTATGGCCTACATTCTTTGTTCCTACATGTACACATTTAGCCATATTAAAACACATATTGTTTGCTTGCATCCAGTTTAACCAAGCAATCCGGAGTGCTCTAAATCAGGGGTCTCAAACTCAAATGACCACGAGGGCCACATGAGGACTAGTACATTGGCCCGAGGGCCGCATTACTGACACCTCCCCCA
>NW_020664492.1:3799365-3822155 GCF_002925995.2 Terrapene triunguis | reverse complement strand
CATGTCTGAGACCCCTGCTCTAAATCAATGAACTGTGCTCATCATTATTTACCACTGTCCTAATTTTTCTGTCATCTGCAAACTTTATCAGTGATGATTTTATGTTTTCTTCAGGTCATTAATAAAAATGTTAATTAGGGTAGGGCTAAGAACTGAACCCTGTGCGACCAGATTAGAGAGAGACCATATTAATTTTATTATGTTCTATTTTTTAATTAAAATGTCACACAGTACCTAGTCAAACAGAAGTGTAAGTATATTACATCAGCACTATTAACTTTATCAACCAAAGTTGTAATCTCACACAAAAAATCAAGTTAGTCTGACAGATTCTATTTTCCATAAACCTACGTTGATTGGCATGAGTTATTTTACGCTCCTTTAATTCTTTATTAATCAAGTCCCATATCAGCCACTCCACTATTTTGCCCGGGATCAATATTAGACTGACAGACTTATAATTACTAGGATTCCTCGTTTACCCTTTTTAAAATATTGGCACAACATTAGCTTTCTTCCAGTCTTCTGGAACAACCCCAGTATTCCAAGACTTATTGAAAATCAAAATTAACGATCCAAGGAGCTCCTAAAACTGTGATGCAAGTTATCTGGACCTGCTGATTTTTAAATGTCTAATTTTAGTAGCAAGACAAGATGGGTGAAGTATTATCTTTTATTGGACTGACATCTGTTGGTGAGAGAGACAGAAGTTGGTCGAATAAAAGATATTACCTCACTCACTTTGTCTCTAATATCTTGGGACCGACAGGGCTATAACTACACTGTATATAATTTTAGTAATTGCTGTTCAGCAGCCTCCTGAGATACTGGTGGAATGGACCTTGTACAACAATAGTATTTCATTTTTACATTTCCTTTTTTAAGAACTGGCAAAAGTGTATGTAAAGGTAATAAAGAGTTACTAAGATTATTGGAAACCAAACTCTTGAATGAAAAATGGAATTTTGACAATCTCAAATTTATTTTGAACATTACATATATTTTTGCAACACTGGGCAACCGTACACTGGGTGGGGTCAGACTGAATGAAACATTATAAAGCAGTGGAGGAGAGACTGGAAACCTTAATTCTCTTCTGCAACCCCTCCATTCCTCCCCAATCCCTTATCCCCTTCCAATACCCTGGACCACCTACACAATATCATAGAATCATAGAAGTATAGGACTGGAACGGACCTCAGGAGGTCATCTAGTCCAGTCCCCTGCACTCAAGGCAGACTACATAATAACTAGACCATTCCTGACAGGTCTTTGTCTAGCCTGTTCTTAAAAACCTCCCGTGACAGAGATTCCACAATGTCCCTAGGCAATTTCTTACAGTTCTTAACCACCCTGACAGTTAGAAACTTTTTCTTCGTGTCCAATCTAAACCATCCCTGCTGCAATTTAAGCTCATTGCTTCTTGTCCTGTCCTCAGAGGTTAAGCAAAACAATTTTTCTCCCTCCTCCTTGTAACAACCTATTATGTACTTGAAAACTGTTTTATCCTCCCTCAGTCTTCTCTCCTCCAAATCAAAACCCAATGTTTTCAATCTTCCCTTATAGGTCATGTTTTCTAGACCTTTAATCATTTTTGTTGTCCTCTGGACTTTCTCTCATTTGTCCACATCTTTCCTGAAATGTGGCACCCAGAACTGGACACAATACTCCAGTTGAGGCCTTATCAGTGTGGAGTAGAGCGGAAGAATTACTTCTTCTGTCTTGCTTACAAGACTCCTGCAAATACATCCCAGGATGATGATCACTTTTTTTTTTTTTTGTAACAGTGTTACAATGTTCACTTATATTTAGCTTGTGATCCACTATAGCCCCCAGATCCTTTTCTGCAATACTCCCTTCTAAGCAGTCATTTCCCATTTTGTATGTGTGCAATTGATTGTTCCTTCCTAAGAGGAGTACTTTGCATTGGTCTTTATTGAATTTCATCCTATTTACTTCAGACCATTTCTCCAGATCATGTAAATTTTAATTTTATCCTCCAAAGCACTTGCAACCCCTCCCAGCTTGGTATCGTCCTCAAACGTTATAAGTGTACTCTCTATGACATTATCTAAATCATTGATGAAGACATTGAACAGAACCGGACCCAGAACTGATTTCTGTGGGACCCTGAGACACCCCGGCACCCCAGTATTCATCACTGTCATATAATTAGGATATGTTTTGTACAAAGTATGCCTTGTGAGGTATCATTCTAAAGGTCTTGATCTGCTAGACATTAATATCTCGTGGACTGTGTGTGCTACCGTCATATGTGAATTTATAAAGTTTGGCTATTTATGTGTTACTGAAACATGTTGTGAGATTGAAAACACCCACAAGCAGCCTTTCAGGTACAACAGTAAAAAGGCCAAACAACATTAATGGCTTAGTGAGGAAATGCACACAAGGATTACCCCACGAACCGTCTCAATAGAAACCTCTCAGAGATAGCACTACACAGTGGGAACTGTTTGACCCAGGTCACAGCAAAATAGCTTTTCAACAAGTGGGAAGAATATATAGAAGCAGGACAATGACCTCATGATGGTACCTCACTCTCCCTACAACACCACACCTGGAAACACCTGAGAAACAAGGACTGAACTATGGGAAGGTATGGCCTCAGGCTAGCAGGATTTTTAGCCTGTGTATGAAAACCTGGGAAAGCCAAGGCAGCTTGTGCCTTAGGAATCTGCCAGCCTGTTTATCACTCAGGATGAGAATTTGCTAATTCATATCCTACCTATTCAGTATGTTAAGCTCAGTTTGCAGTTTTGTTTACTAAGGTAATCTGCTTTGATCAGTTTGCTATCACTTATTTAAAATCTATCTTTTGTAGTTAATAAACTTGTTTTTGTTTTATCTAAAACCAGTGTGTGGAAATCATAACTGGAGGAGGGTGGTGAAGCTGTTGCATATCTTCCTCTACATTGAGGGAGGGGGCAAATGTTATGAGCTTACGCTGTACAGTTCTCTGTGCAGCACAAGACAGTATAATTTTGGATTTACACTCCAGAGGAGGTTGTGCACTTGCGTATCGGGCAGTTCCTTAGCTGAGCCTTCCCATGCAGAGCTGATCTCAGCATCTGTGTGTATAGCCGCAGCTGGGTGTGTCCCTACCTGTATGTGTGCTGGTTAAGTGCAGTCTGAAGCCTGAGAAAGGGCTTGGCTGGCTTGCCTCAGCAATACAATGTAAAGGGACCCCAGGTTGGTGGGTCAGGTAGGCTCAGTGATACCCCAGTTCCACGTGGTGCCCCGGGGGCAACCCGTCACCGACCCCACTTGATATGCCCTTCCAGTTTGACTGTGAATCACTGATAACTACTCTCTGGGAACTGTTTTCCAGAGACTCTTCCAGTTCTCTGGACTCTCTCCCATCTTGCATGAGTTTTTGAAAATAATTGCTAATGGCTCAGATATTTCCTTAGTCGGCTTCTTGAGAGTTCTAGGATAGATTTTATCAGGTCCTGCTGATTTGAAGACATCTAGCTTGTCTAAGTATCAGAGGGGTAGCCGTGTTAGTCTGGATCTGTAAAAAACGACAAAGAGTCCTGTGGCACCTTATAGACTAACAGACATATTGGAGCATAAGCGAACGAAGTGGGTATTCACCCACGAAAGCTTATGCTCCAATTCGTCTGTTAGTCTATAAATGGGACTCTGTCGCTTTTAGCTTGTTTAAGTAATTTTTAACTTGTTCCTTTCCTATTTTAGCCTCAGATCCTACCTCATTTTCACTGGCATTCACTATGTTAGACATCCAATTGCTACTAACCTTTTTGGTGAAAACAAAAAAATGTCATTTAGTACTTTTGCCATTTCCATATTTTCTATTATTGCCTTTAACTCATCACTGATTAATGGCCTACTCTGTTCTTGGTCTTCCACTTACTTCTAATATATCTGTATTATCATAGTACCTAGGAGCTCTAGTCATAAAGCAGGACCCCATTGTGCTAGACACTGTACAAACAGAGCAGTAAGACAGTCCATCCCTGCCCCAAAGAGCTTAAAATCTAAATATATCAGACACAGAATGGGGGAAGGGGTATAGACACATCCTTCAATATCCCCCTCCATACCCCGTCTTTCTCCTGAATGTCTGAGAGACTCATTCTGGCAGGCAGGCAACTGCAACTGCGCTCAGATAAGGTATTCAAGGTAACAGTCTTCTGATTTATTTGAGAGGGAGCTTAAAGGAAGGTGCATTCAGGATCCTTTTGGGATGCAATTTTCCACGCTTCGTCTCAGATCAAAGACAAATAATTCTGGAAAGCTAAATGGGTGAAGTGATTTTGCTCTTTGAGTTAGACAAGCATGAAAAAAGTTTCCCCCTTTGACTATAAACTCTCTAATTACGCAAAAATGACTGAAGTTTATAATTGCAAACTTTGCATGTCTCTGGACATCTCCTTTGATTAATTCTGAACAAAACTGGTTTAGTAATTTTTAAGGTAAAACTCAGTTAAAATGAAATGTAAGAATTCACCCACTATGTGAATGCAGTAGGTAGCCTATACTGATGCAACGCTGTGCATAATCTACTGGCTGTGCAGTCAGTAACTTACTGCAATAGAGGGCTGGCAGGATAGTAAAACACCTTCCCTGGGCCACAGAACCCTCCCCAACCTGAGGAAAGGAGTCTTGCTATTCCACACATCTCCTGCTTATTAGGGTACAAGTTACACAACATAAGTGGTTCACATGATGTGTGTTGCCTACTACAGTTTACTTGTATAGGTCAAGCTGGAAATTAGTGGGAAAAAGTCTTTACTTGATATAGATGCAACAGAGACAATTATGAATTTTTTAAAAAATGTAATTCTCCTTTAAAGGGATAAATAATTCAGTTTTATTACTGGAGGTTTTACTGGTGGTATATACCCGATGGTGCTAGTATTTAGAATAGTGGGAGGATTTTGTTTGTTTTTGCCAATAAGGAAAATTAGAGCAGACAATATCTAGATGGTTCTCTCTCATGATGGGGGTCGGTTCACAAAATTTGCAGCTATCGGGATTCTGAGGAGGCATTTAGGGGCTAACAGGGTTTCTTTTCCCCAGTTTGCTGGTGTCTCTTCCCCCACACTTCATTTCAGTAAGCAGCCTGGTCCCCCCTCTCTCTCCAACTATGAAGACTCCCCCCTCCATGAAAAGAGAGAGTGCAGATCCTAAATCCACCATGGCTTCTTTTCCTTAGTCTCTAGAAAGGGTAGCAAAGAAGTGAATTGCTGGTGGGGTTGACGATGGTGTCCCTAGCCTCTGTTTGTCAGAAGCTGGGAATGGGAGATGGGATGGATCACTTGATGATTACCTGTTCTGTTCATCCCCTCTGGGGCACCTGGCATTGGCCACTGTTGGAAGACAGGATACTGGGCTAGATGGACCTTTGGTCTGACCCAGTATGGCCGTTCTTATGTTATGTATGATTTCAGCCAGCACTGGCTTCACCCCCTCCTCACAAAACTCTTTCCCTCTCCCCATGACATCTTTCCTTTACCTTGATTCTCAGCTTCTGGGTGGCAACTCAGAAGTCTTTTATTCCTTCTTCATGCTGAAGTCTTAGGAGGGGACCTGCTGGCCCTACTCCCACATTTTGCTTCTTCAGCGGGCCAACAGTCAGTCCGCTCCTGTTAACAAATGCTACTGGCTGCATCTTTAGGGGAGTGGATGGTTCTTCTGCCTACCTACCATTCGTTCTCCCTGTTCCCATTTGTATCTAGCAGCAGCGGCATTGTGGAAACATGTCAGCTGCATCTAGCCCTAAAATAATCTGTGGTTCCAATGCCCTTGTGCACTGAGATACTAAGAAATCCTGTCCCGTTACCATACCTGCTCAATTTCTCAAAGGATCCTTTTGCCCAACATTGAATTTTAGCTATTATTGGGTTGAAACATCATAACTATTTCACAGCACACAACAATACTACATACATATTTCAGGTAAGAAAACCAAAGTATCCAACTGAAACCTCATGCATAATTTCAGGAATGCAAAATATAATTATCCAAATTGGATTTAACCTAGCACAGCAGAGTTACATCCCTTCTCCATTAAAAAGAACTGTAAGATTTGTAATGAACACCTAATTTTTCCATCTCACCAAAAGAACTAACTCTTGCAGCATACAGCGTTCCCCTCATACTATTCGAGGGGCACTGGTCAAATACTGACAAAGGGAAAGTGACACAAATACTCAATGCAGCATAGTGACTTTTTCCTGGGAAAAGTTCCTTTTCCTATATAAGTATTGTCCTAGCTCGACCCTCCTTATTTCATTAGATCTGACAAGAATACAATCCAGGGTGCTATGGCTGTTGGCACACAAATACCATTATAATCTGAAATGATGACCAATGAAAGACAGAAAGAGCACAGGATCATTAAGAGGGAGTTTGGATAATGCTCAACTTCTTAAAAAAAAATGTTAGAGTATAGCTGTGAATGTTTAAGTGTGCTCCTTTGAAGGATACAAATTGCACATCTTAAGAACCCATAACAAAAATCAAAGTAATGAAATATAAATTCTTGCATTTCAATTTTATTGAACTGTGGGAGGGATCATTTTTCTTATCTAAATTACAGTGTTCTTGCAATTGTGTAATGCGATAAATATAAGCAACTCATCTACTGTTTACTATGTATTTTTAATGTTATGTTGGGGAATTTACTGATAACATAAATCTTGTGATGGAGAATTTAACACATGCCAACAAATTGCATGTATGAGCCTGCAATACTACTATTATTTATAGTGCAATACAGACTGAAGTCCATACATATTTCAAAGATAGTTTAGAATTTACCTAAAGCTGTTGTCTATGCTGGAAAAATAAGAGTACTCCAGAAACTAAAAATGTCAGAATGTTTTAACAGATGTAAACTGCAGAGTTGACTTATATTGATCCTATTTAACACTGTCTTATTGGATTTCAAGTGCTTGGAATATCTGTCTGGGTCAAGACCATTGTGACAACCACAGAATGTTAAGGTCTTTAAGATCTACACTGCAATGAAAATGTGCAGTTTAAATCCTCAGAAGACCTTAAGCTAACCAGCAGTAAAATCAATGGAAGCTTCCTTTTGATTCTCAGCATTGCAATTAACCCTAACTTAAAACATCTGCAGGAAAATGGTGAAGGGTTCTTTTTTCCCCTGATAAATTCCCTTTGTCTTTTGAAAGTGATCTGTAGATACACCGTGTTTTCTATTTTTATTTCCTTGCTACTTAAACTTAAAAGGACAATAGGTCTATCAATGGATATTGGCCAGAATGGGCAGGGATGGTGTCCCTAGCCTCTGTTTGTCAGAAGCTGGGAATGGGCAACCGGGGATGGGATCACTTGATGATTATCTGTTCTGTTCATTCCCTCTGGGGCACCTGGCATGGCCACTGTTGGAAGACAGGATACTGAGCTAGATGGACCTTTGGTCTGACCCAGTATGGCCATTCTTATGTAAAAGCCTGGGTAAAAAGTGAAGTTAGACAAAACAAAAATAAAAAAAGATCTAGAGCGGACGATCCTTTGGTCGTCTCTGTCTTTAATTTGATTTATGTTTTCTGTCTTCACTAGCTGCTCAAACTAACACTTACGACCTATCCTCATTCTGATTTAGCATCTTTTTAAAAAATTGTAAAATGTCTTCCCTTTTAAATTCAGTACTAGAGATGTTGAGGAATTTTTCTTCTCAACATTTTTTCAACAGAAAATGTGGCTACTGCAAAACTGAAATGTTCAATGGGAAAGTGTCAATTTTGCTGATGTTTCTCAATTTTCTATTGGGAAAAGCAAAACTAAGTATTTTGTTCTGGTTTGGGTCAACCTGATTTGAAATACTTCAGTTTGTTGAATCACATTTGAACATTTTGTTTTGGGCAGGGGTGGCAGGTTTGTAGAAATTTTGGTGGTGCCCAGAACCCCCACCCACCCACCCAAACTCCACCCCCCACCTGCCTAAGGCTCTGAGAGGGAGTTTGGGTTGGGGGGATGAGGTCTGGGGTGGAGGCCCTGGGCTGGGGCAGGGGATTGGGGTGCAGGACAGGTGAGAGGTTGGGCTCTGGGAGGGAGTTTGGGTGGGGAGGGGGTCTGGGGTGCAGGCTCTGGGAGGGAGTTTGGGGGCAGGAGAGGGTGTGTGGGAAGGGGTGGGGGTGCAGGCTCTGGGAAAGAGTTTGGGTGCTGGGTGTAGGCTCCGGAGGCTAGGGCAGGGGGTGGGTGTGCAGGAGGAGGTGAGGGATGCAGGCTCTGGGAGGGAGCTTGGGGGCCAGAGGGGGTATGGAGGGAAGGGGTGCAGGCTCTGGAAGGGAGTTTGGGGGCCGGAGGGGGTACGGAGGGAGAAGTTGCAAGCTCTGGGAGGGAGTTTGGGAATGGGGGTGGAGGGAGGGGGTGTAGGCTCTGGGAGGGAGTTTGGGGGCTGAAAGGGGGGTGCAGGCTCTGGGAGGGGGTGAGGGGGTGGTACTTACCTGAGGCTCCTAGGCAGGGCAGGCCAGGAGTCTCCACGTGCTGCTACTGCCAGGCACTGCCCCCGCAACTTCCCATTGGCCGCAGGGGCACTTGGGGTGGGACACAGACCCACCCCACCCAGGGGCTGCAGGGAGGGGCCGGCAGCCAAATGGAGCGAGCAGGCAGGAAGCCGCTCAGCTCTGCTGCACTGCCGGTGGTGAGTGGGGGCCCCAGGCTGTTTTAAATGGCCCGGGGGACATGCGGGGTGGAAGGCGGGGCCGAGGGAGAGACCCGGCCTCAGACATTGCTGGAGCTGGGCCTGGGGCCAGGAATATTCCTGGTGCCCAGGCACCATGGGCCCATAGGACTCGCCACCCATGGTTTTGGGTCAATTCAACTGTGTTTGCTTGAGCTGCTGCAGTGTCTTGTGCCCCTTTCCGCCTGCCTCCCGCAATGGGCCAGGTTCCCTGGCTAGACTACATCTCATGATGCACCGCAGTCTCCATTCTGGCTGCACCGACTCAGTGCTTCATGGGAGTTCCGTGACTGTTGTGCATCACAAGGTGAGGTAAGTCTGGCCAGGGACCCTGGCCCACAGGGAAGAAAGGGGGCATAAATTACAAGACATGTGAACACAGTTTAATGTCAAATTGTTCCAAAACAAAATGTTTCAACATTTCAAAGGATTTTACCTCAAACTTTGCATTCCACAAAAAAACTATTTAGATTTTTCTTCCTGATTCATGATGAAAACAAATGTCAAAATACTGAAGTTTCACATAAATTAGAAATTCTGATTTTTGCTAAGCTCTACTCCATACCCCTTCTGGTTACTGTTTCTTTTATTTCTCTTTTTGGGGGTGGGCAGGAAAGTCTGTCTCACATATTGCCACTTTCTCCATCAACCTGATGTTTCTACCAAGTTGAGAATTGGACCCAAAAAGCAATTTTCAATAATTTCAACTTCTGGAAATGAGGGCATTTCTACATTTGAAACTTGCTGAGGATTTTGTGCACCTGTGTTAAGCAATCTGCAACAAGAATTGCTTGAGCACACACACCACACTGTTTTCCCATGATTAAGGTACCTTTGCCTCTTATCACTGAGGCCACACAACACTGCAGTGTTTCAACATCAGAACTCAGTATTCTCGTCAGATATCCCCTGGGACATTACTCTACCACTCTGCTATACATATTATGGACATTGTGGCATACCCACTGGAAGGCAATGGAATTCTGGGGCTCGGGGATCAGCACTAAATAATTTCCATGATACCTCTCATTTTATCCCATCATCCAGCCACATTTTCAAAGCACTGTCAAGCCACATAGAGGAAACATTTGCGATTGCTGTGGTCTTCACAGTGATGACAGGCTGCTGCTAGCATATCTGAACTATACAATAAATTCAGAACCAGGGCATTAAAATAATCTGAGAAGGTGGTGTCTGAAGCAAACCAGACACTTTTCCATCTTTTCCTGCAGCAGCTTCACTTAGTGGAGTGCCACTTTTGGGCTCAGCTAATTAGCATTGACTGGTGGGACAGAACAGTGTGGCAGACCTGGGATGACCAGCAGTGGCAAAAGAACTACAGCAGCAGAACAGATACCTACATGAGAGCTACCCTCAGCATGGAGAAGTGCGTGACCATTGCCATCTAGAAGCTCACAATCCTTGATTGCTACTGGTTCATAGCTAACCAATTTGGTATTGGTGGATCAACAGTCAGAGCTGTTGTCGTAGAGATGTGCGCTGCTATCGAGAAGATTCTTTCCCCTCAGGTCATAAGACTGGGCAACGCTCAAGCAGATATAACTAGTTTCCACATTTGGGGGCCCTGACTCGTACTGGGGCCAGGAATGGGACCCATCTGCATATTCAGATACTCCTCCCCCCCCCACCACCACATACGAAGCAATGGAGTTCAACAACAGAAAGGGGTATTTTTCTACAGTGTGGCAAGGCCCAGTTGATCACCACAGAAGGTTCACCAATATTTATGGGGGTGGGCTGGAAAGGTTCATGATACCAGGTTCTTTGGAAAATCTGGACTGTTTTCTCCAATGACAAATGTCAATTTTGCTCCTATTGTATCACTGAACATTGGTGGCATTGCCATTCCATCACCTATTCCGGGAGACTAAGTTTAGCCTCTAATGCCTTAGCTTATGAAACTTCTAATGGAACAGCTGGATAGGAGAAAGGAACTGTAACTAGGCTCTGAGTAGTTGCAGAATGACTGGAACATGCATTTGGAAAACTGAAAACTAGATGGAGCATCCTGATAAGAAACATCTTCGTTATGACAGCTGTTCGCTGTGTTTTGTGCAACTATTGTGAAGGCAATGGAGAAAACATTGCAAATGGATGGTGGTGGGCAGATCTGGTGAATGTTTTGAGTGGCCTGATTGGAGGCCTCTATGAAATAATGCAACTACTCAAGGGCACAGAGTGAGAGCCAAATTACACTCATAGTTCAAGTATAGGTGCCACCTGTGAAGAGCGTACATACTTTTGTAGAGGGCATTTATCAGCATTACTGACTGTGCACATTTTCTTGTGTACTTCCTCGTAAAAGGAGTTAATCAGACTTGGTGTGTATGTTATATCACATTTCTTGTTGAGTTTTTAGTGCATGATATGTGAATGTCATATAATGCTTGTAAACAGGAGCCTTTTTGTGCATGTGTGGCTGTTATGACCGTGATGATGCATATTTCAGGGAATGCTGCAAGATTCAGAACCATGAATGTAAACACATTTTCAGTAGCAATGAATACACCAAGTCGAATGTGAAGCTTGTGAACAGTAAAAATGCAAAACAAAAACACAACAAAAACTATTCAAAATTCAAAGTTGCTCAAAGCTGGAAGGCTTCAAAGGCCCTGTGCTCCAGGAGTGTTGTTTGCCACTCTATCATCCACAACAGTTGTGTCTGTGATGTGCTAGCCATTTCCATGCCCTTCCCTCTCTCTCATGCCAATACTATTGTGGGAAAAGAACAAGTTATTGTCCAAGTTGTAGTCTCCATGCCAACACTGATAAAATGTTACTTTTCCGTCAGTTTTGGAATTCCATTTCCATTGGCTATTTCCAGTCTTTGTGGGCTTGGAGATAAGATGTTTACTTAGTTTTTCCCCTTTGCGTAGAATCCCCTGGGCCTGTGATATGATGGGAGCAGGTGGAGGGTGTCTGTTCTGCCAATTTGGGAACAGGATGATAAATTCCAGGTAGGCTGTGGGCTAGTTAAAGTGGGTGCAACAATGGCTAGCTAGTAATTGCATGTGCACTTCTGTAGGCTGACCTTACTTTGGAGAATGTTACCCTGAGGCATATCCCCAAAATACAGAAGGATCCTGTTCAAAAAGGTATTGGGCAAAACGGGAAGATATGCTTGCTGCTGTTTGTCAAGATGGTTCCCCCAGGATGGTTTCCCCTCCACAGGTTAGGTTTCTGCCTGTGCTTCAGGCTGATCATCCAGCTGTGATCTGGGGTACTCCTGGATCTCCATCACTGTATCTGTCCCAAGGTTCACCAGGTCAATGATGCAGCAGTTGAGGTGGATGGTACCACTGACCTGGAGCATGTAGGTGCCAGGGCCAAAGGTGTCTGGCGATTCAATTTTGCAGGTACTGATGGTAAGTCTGATGGAGACAGGGCCATTCTAGAGGAGTGTATGTCCTGGGCCTCCCTGTCCTTTACAGATGGTGGGGGGGTGGGAGGGGAGGGATAGCTCAGTGGTTTGAGCATTGGCCTGCTAAACCCAGGGTTGTAAGTTAAATCCTTGAGGGGGCCATTTAGGGATCTGGGGCGCGTGCACACACACACACACACACACACACACACACACAATGGTCAGGGACAGTACTTGGTCCTGCTAGTGAAGGCAGGGGACTGGACTTGATGACCTTTCAAGTCCCTTCCAGTTCTATGAGATAGGTATATCTCAATATATTAGTTATGATGGTCTGGGGGGAAAGGAGAGGCTTGGCTTGCTGGAGCTGCACTTCTCCTAGTGCTCCAGGATCTCCTGGCCCTGACAACTCTGGAGGGAAAATTGTTCACCTCCATGGTACTGAGTTGAGAGGTCAAAGTCTCTAACGCCACAAACTTAGCGGGAAACCATGGCCTTTTGGGAGCCAGCCCCTTATGGAAACCGAGCTCCTCCTCTTTGGAGCTTTCCCTGAGTCCTCCAAAGTCTCCCCCTCTGAGGGGACACCTTGGCCAAGGTCAAAGGGGCACTGGGTCAGTCCAGAGACAGAGGTACAGGAGGTGGAGGTCTTCTGACCTGACTCAGAAGCAGGTCAAAGGGAACACTCCATCATCAGAAATCTCAATTTAATCTCTTGATTCTTCCATGCTCTAGATTTGAGAGCTAGGCAGAAGTTACACTTTTGGTAGACATGGGACTCTCCCAAGCAATGGATATACTTAGTGGCCGTCACTGACCAGGATAGCCTCCCGACAAGAGAGATAGCATTTGTAACATGCTAAGGTGTGCACACTGGACGCGCTACAGCTCTGTCGCAGGCCAAGGAGAAAGAGAAGAACCTAAGGGCAGTTCACCTAGGCAGCTCTATACATCCTCGGTCTGCGGCACGAGGTTGTATAGAGCACATGCGCAGGCTGAATGGACACTGCTAATGGAAAATCTCCAATGAAGGTCTCCAGAGGGGCATGCGCACCTGAAATACAGAACTCATAGGGATGCTACTCGAAGAGGAAGTTCTGATATTTCAGCCTTTCATCCCCATTCAATACAAAACTATTTCAAAGTACTTGAATTTTCCACAGGACAGAAATGCCTAGCTTTTGCTGAGCTCTAACTAACATTTTTAAAAAGTAAAATAGTGTAGTGTTTATTTTAGGGAAAAAGTTGTACATTTCCTCAATAGATTAGATTCCACCCCCTCCCCCACTCATTACATGCCATTTTAGTATTAGCAAAAATCTTCATTTGAAGTTGTTTTAAAATATATTTCCCAACTAAGCATATATCCCAGGTTCACTACACTCATACAAGCTGTGGAATAGAGCACAGACCAGTTCACGTATGACAAAATCATTGACAATAACAGTGGGGAAAAAAAAAAAAAGTTCAATATTTTGCTACAAAGGGAATCTACCTCCAAAGAACAATAATCCATAAAGAAAAATACATGTAAAGAGACATAAGTAAAAATATTTTAAATACATTATTAAAAGATAAAAATAGCTGTTTTGACTATTCCAGTGCAAATCTGTGGAATCTAACTACAGTATATTTGAGAGAGTTTAGGTTATTCGAAAAAAGGGGGAGGGAAGAAAGACTAGTCAAAGCTAAGTAAAAGTGTGGAAAGGAGGTTTGATACACAAGCTCTTCTCTCAAATCCCTTTGTATATATCCAATAATTTAAAATGCAATTTACATCAATTCAGTTAAATAAAATGACAATAATTAAGGACAACATGACAAGATGTCAAATATTGAGTGTAAACAAGCCCCATAAACACCCTCAGAAGTGAATTATAACCTAACAATGAACATGCTTAGTGCTTATTAGCAATCCAGCTGAATCATTCCCTTCCCCAACCTCCGCATCAGTATTCAAAATGGCTTTTTAAATGAAATTAGGATAGTCATGCATATCTTTCAGCAGGAATAGCAGCCTAAAACAGATGGATACGAAGTTGCCCGGGGGGTAGGGGAGAATCAGGCTTCCTTAGAGCTTTCTTCTATTTTACAATCAATGCAAGTACACAGAAGGTGTAAAAGGTTAAAGTCAATAGTTGGGTGAAGTGGATGCCAAGTCAATTTCCCTTGGTATTTCTGGCTTGTTTGCCACAAATCTTCCTCCTTCCCAATATCTCAAGTTCTGATTTCAACAGGTTCTGCACACAAGCAGCTCACTAATCATTTATTTTAATGATTCCTGTCTCAAAATTCAAAGAAAATGAAAATGTAAGGCAAGGCCAGGCACAGGTGAAGCACCATTGAAAGTAACAAGTGAGCCTGGCCTTGCAGTATAGTAAAATAAAGACACATATGCTGCATTTTCAAATGCTTTTGTAGCTACATATACACTAACTCCCATTATGAGATAAATAAGCCATTATAAACCCAACAGAAACCTCAGACTGAATAATTCAGTTGGGATTTTTAGGAGAAAAGACTTTTTCAAGACTTCAAGGCTGAAAAGCTGTGCTCCATGAAATCAGATGTTGTGTCAATGGATCTCCACTGAGCTGGCAGGATAGAAATGTTCCTGAAATTAAACTTAGAAACAAAGGCAAACTGTGTTTCCAAATAATCACTTACTAAAGTGAGGCTTCAGCAACTTTCTCCAGCTAGGGTCATCAAAATCTTAGCTTACGTTCCTGCAGATCCTGGAGATTACCACGGATAACACTGAAAAGTCAGAAAAATATTAAAATCAACTTTCAACATTTAAAAAATCTAATTAAAGTATTTTTTGGAAACTTACTTTTTTTTTAAACACAATCAGAACCTCTAATTTTTTAAAAGCAGTTTTGGAAATGAAAACCCCTCATGAAAACTCATGAAATAGCAGAGCTTTAAATTAGCAGACCATCTGTGAATAATGTACTGGTTTACAGCTGACCCTGCAATTCTGCTCTGCCAGAATCAGTGCTAAATGTGCATGTTGGGAGGGCTGGGGGGAGGGCTCAGTTCCACTTAGCTTTTCAGCCAATCAGCTGGTCAGATGGAGTTATGGAAAGGATCTCATGCAGCTGTGAGCAATGGCTCTACATGGAGGGAGCAGCTAAAAAGATACTGAAAGAACCAGGGCTACAGCTTCACCTCTCTTCCCAAAACATATACTCCTCCTCAGCCACTGAATATCTGAGGAGGGAGGGCAGCTTTAAACCCAACGTTCCCGTCTAACGGACAGTAATTCTGCTCTCCGCCTGCCTCCCCAAGCCTTCAACATTGCAGACTCTGCTATGGAGGTTTAGGTGCTGTCTGAACTATTTTCAGGACAATAGCAGATGTAAAAGTGGCCTGCATAGTCTCCTTTGAAGATCTGACACAATGGAGTAATTAATTAGGGGGAAGACTAAAGCCAATGTATGGGAGTTAAAGGAGACCAGTCCCCCCAGCCGGCTACTGTTTTTTTTAAACACTTGCAATTTAATGTAAACTGATGCATTTCAAAAGGCAAAATAACTAAGGTGGCACTTGAGATTAAGTTTTTAATATCTAGGGATGAAAAAGTTAACCTTCCTAGGAAGATAAGGTGGGTGAGGCCTGAAGAAGAGCTCTAGGTAGGCTCAAAAGCTTGTCTCTCACCAAAGAAGTTGGTCCAGTAAAAGATATTACCTCACCTGCTTTGTGTGTCTAATATCCTGGGACCGACACAGCTACAACACTGCACACAACCTTCATAGGGACAGTATAAGCCCTATTCAGAAAGAGCACGAATCCCATCAAATCTAAGGTCTAATACAGTAATAAGACTGAATACAGATAAAATCTCACCCTCAGAGATGTTTCAATAAGCTTTTTTCACAGACTGGACACCTTCCTAGTCTGGGCACAATCCTGTCCCCGGTACAGCCCTTGTTCCAGCTCAGGTGGTAGCTAGGGGATTCCTCATGATGACTGCCCCTCTATTGTAACCCCTATTCCCCAGTGGTTTGGTATTTTTGTGGTGTTTATAAGGTGAACCTTAAGTCCCACTTTTTTTTTTTTTTTTTTTTGCATATATATTTGTATTTTTTAAGGGTTTTAAGAGTTGGTTAGTATTTTTATTATATCATTCCTTGAGGATCACTGGAAGGAATCCATGATTGGTTGGCAGGGAGTGAATTATTTTTTAAATAATTGGCTTATAAAGAGGGGTGCATTTTCTCCCATGATTGCTCTAATTATCTGGGTTAATCTATATCGCATCTGGCACGTAAATATCTTGCAACGCCAACTACAACAGTGCCATGAGAATGCCTGTTCTCACTTTCAGGTGACATTGTAAACAAGAAGCAGGCAGCATTATCTCCTGCAAATGTAAACAAACTTGTTTGTCTGAGTGATTGTCTGAAAAAGAAGTAGGACTGAGTGGACTTGCAGGCTCTAAAATTTTATATTGTTTTATTTTTAATGCAGTTTTTTTGTGCATAATTCTACATTAGTAAGTTCAACTTCCACAATAAAGAGACTGCACTACAGTACTTGTATCAGGTAAGTGGAAAAATACTATTTCTTTTGTTTTTTTACAGTTCAAATACTTTTAATCAAAAATAAATATAAAGTGAACACTGTAAACATTGTATTCTGTGTTGTAATTGAAATCAATATATTTGAAAATATAGAAAACATCCCAAAATATTTAAATAAATGGTATTCGATTATTAACAGTGCGATTAATCACGATTTATATTTTCAATCGCTTGCCAGCCCTAGTTTATCTACACAGTAAACTATAGGATATTCACAGGCTTCAGATTAAGCAACTTCCTGGAAAGAGTCTCAATCCAACATCAACTCATCCCTCTGAGTTACAATAATTCATTATTATTAATGCCTATTTAAGAGGTATGGCAGCCTTTACTGTGCAAAGACTGCAGTTCCAACCAGCTAAACAGCAACTTTAGGACAAGCTGCACAGTCAGCTTTATCTTATAAATACACCAACTAACAAACTACACAGAAAAAAGAGGAAGTTGTGGCTTAAACATTAACAAAGTACAAAAGTCAGATGGCTGGTACTGTGAATATTTTTACAATATATGCTTTAAGTTTACACTCTTTTGTGTGTGCAGCTTTAAAAGGAAATAGGAATACTAATCACTTGGATGTTACAAGCATTTTAATATTACCAGAAATTCAGTAGAAGAAAACAGTTTTAAATTAGTTTTAACTGAATTAATCTTTGCCAGAAAGAATTTTAAACCCCTGAATTTTATTCCTTTTCCCAGCCCAACTCCATAATGTTTAATCTTAACTTGTGCCAAACCATGAGGAGTTTGCTTCAGTATCTTCTTTTGGATTGGACCAAAACATTTTCTTGATAGTGATTTCATACTAAAAGTTTTGCTCAGAAGAGCTGTCCTATAAACCCACTCCATCAACATGAATACATGGACAGACAGGTCTTTAGAAAACTATCTGTAAATTAATTCTGATAATGTGGTAACAATGAACCTGACAACTCTGACAGCTCCAGGAGAGCTGGCTGTAATTTAAAGAATCCTTATTGAGGTTGCAGGAATAAACCATCCCGATGTGTAGAAAGAATAGTAAATATGGCAGGCGACCAGCTTGGCTTAACAGTGAAATCCTTGCTGATCTTAAACACAAAAAAGAAGCTTACGAGAAGTGGAAGATTGGACAAATGACCAGGGAGGAGTATAAAAATATTGCTCAGGCATGCAGGAGTGAAATCAGGAAGGCCAAATCACACTTGGGTTTCTTCAGGTATGTTAGCAACAAGAAGAAAGTCAAGGAAAGTGTGGGCCCCTTACTGAATAAGGGAGGCAATCTAGTGACAGAGGATGTGGGAAAGGCTAATGTACTCAATGCTTTTTTTTGCCCCTGTCTTCACGAACAAGGTCAGCTCCCAGACTACTGCACTGGGCAGCACAGCATGGAGAGGAGGTGGCCAGCCCTCTGTGGAGAAAGAAGTGGTTCAGGACTATTTAGAAAAGCTGGACGAGCACAAGTCCATGGAGCCGGATGCGCTGAATCCGAGGGTGCTAAAGGAGTTGGTGGATGTGAGTGCAGAGCCATTGGCCATTATCTTTGAAAACTCATGGCCATCGGGGGAGGTCCCGGATGACTGGAAAAAGGCTAATGTAATGCACATCTTTAAAAAAGGGAAGAAGGAGGATCCTGGGAACTACAGGCCAGTCAGCCTCACCTCAGTCCCTGGAAAAATCATGGAACAGGTCCTCAAGGAATCAATTCTGATGCACTTAAAGGAGAGGAAAGTGATCAGGAATAAGTCAGCATGGATTCACCAAGGGCAAGTCATGCCTGAGTAACCTAATTGCCTTCTATGATGAGATAACTGGCTCTGTGTATGAGGGGAAAGCAGCGGATGTGTTATTCCATGACTTTAGCAAAGCTTTCGATACGGTCTCCCACAGTATTCTTGCCAGCAAGTTAAAGAAGCATGGGCTGGATGAATGGACTATAAGGTAGACAGAAAGCTGGCTAGATCGTCGGGTAGTGATCAATGGCTCCATGTCTACTTGGCAGCCGGTATCAAGCGGAGTGCCCCAAGGGTCAGTCCTGGAGCCGGTTTTGTTCAATATCTTCATTAATGATCTGGAGGATGGCATGAACTGCACCCTCAGCAAGTTTGCAGATGACACTAAACTGGGAGGAGTGGTAGATACGCTGGAGGGTAGGCATAGGATACAAAGGGACCTAGACAAATTAGAGGATTGGGCCAAAAGAAATCTGATGAGGTTCAACAAGGACAACTGCAGAGTCCTGCACTTAGGACGGAAGAATCCTATGCACTGATACAGACTAGGGACCGAATGGCTAGGCAGCAGTTCTGCAGAAAAGGACCTAGGGGTTACAGTGGACGAGAAGCTGGATATGAGTCAACAGTGTGCCCTTGTTGCCAAGAAGGCTCATGGCATTTTGGGCTGTATAAGTAGGGGCACTGCCAGCAAATCGAGGGACGTGATCATTCCCCTCTATTCGACATTGGTAGAGATGGTGGAATCGCCTTCCTTAGAGGTTTTTAAGGTCAGACTTGACAAAGCCCTGGCTGGGATGATTTAGTTGGGGATTGGTCCTGCTTTGAGCAGAGGGCTGGACCTCCTGAGGTCCCTTCCAACCCTGATGTTCTATGATTCTATGAACTCTGCTGAAAAGAAAAATGAAAAAACTAAAGTAACACCACAAGTCCTACCTAGAGTATCTGCACAGTACATCAACACGACTATATTCAAAATGATATTTGGTCATGAATATTTCTTCTTTAGATCACAGAACTTTAGAACGTACTTCATGTCAATCTGCGTCTCTCAAATTTGTTCTCTTTTCATTACTATTAAAAATCTTCACTGCCTAGAAAAAGCTCTTTTAAAATGTTACAATTTCACTGTTTAACCGCTTAAAAATTCCATTTCAAACTTCACCAACAATATCAATATTTTGTATTTTTGTAAGCTTAGAGAGATCATGCAAATACTTATGTATTTCAGTTTTGTATCTCCTACACATTTTATTTAACATAAGTTTAAAAGATGATCAATAATTTTATTTTTAAAATCCCTGACAAAATTTTCTACTTCTAATATCACAAAACACCTGAAAATTGGCCAAACATCTGTAAACTAGTTAACTGCAAACAGCCAAATATGAAGGAATTTCCATTTACATCCATTCATAACAGTAAGATTTTTATGCTGTGAATAATCTGCATTAATTCCTCAGTGAACAATAAAAAAAAATCAAGTGTAATTAGCACCTGACAGTCAATCATAAGAAACTGATTTGAGAGAGAAAATATGCAAATTTAGTTGTATATTCCATTACTGTGCCATAAAAGTTTAGTCTTCTTAAGAAGACAAGAATATAGGACTGGAACGGACCTCCTGGGTCATCAAGTCCAGTCCCCTGTTATTGCAGGTAATTTTATCATACAACCCCATTCATAAACTTAAGCTCTATCCTGAAACCAGTTATGTTGTTTGCCCCCACTACTCCTATTGGAAGGCTATTTCAGAACCTCACTTCTCCAGTGGTTAGAAAGTGTCTTCTAATATCCAGACAAAATTTACTCATGGCCAGTTTATACCCATTTGCTCTTGTGTCAACATTGTCCTTTATCTTAAATAGATCTTCTCCCTTCATGGTGTTTATCCCCCAGATGTATTTATGGAGAGCAATCATATCTCCTCTCAGCTTTCATTTCACTGGCTAAACAAGCCAATCTCTTCAGTCACCTCTCATAAAGCAGGCTCTCTATTCTCCTGATCTTCCAAGTAGCCTTTCTCTACACCTGTTCCAGTTTGAATTCTTGCCACCCTTTTGGCTCCTTCTCATAGCTGAGACATTCTACCAGGTATCTAGTTTGATTAGCACACGCAGATGGTCATATAACTTTTATATATTTGACTACTGCAATCAAGAAGTTCTCTAGGATGCTAAAAAGAAAATACTTTGAGATCCCATTGTGTCTTAGGTTACTGGGTTATCATACCTTTTCTGAGGTAGGTTTTAAGGTGCTGAAATATATTCTATTTAAAAACATCCCTTCTGTTTTTAACATTTTAAAAATTGGCCCAAAAAATGCCCTAGTTGGACCATTATTGGGTCCCTTCTCCCTTCGTACATACATGGCCAGTGACATATTTGATAAATAGAGGACCTTGTGATAAACTCCATTTACATGCACCTTTGCCCACTTCCCCTTTACCTTATTCTCTAATCCATCTCATCCAGGACTACTGCCGATACTCCATATCTCTAAACAACTTCCATCAGTCACTGCATTGGGGTTTTTTTTTTTTTTTAAAAAAGCCAGTCCAGTAGGGAAGTATTTCTATCTAAACCTCCACATATAGACGTTCACCAAAATAACAAAGCTCAAGTCCAGAATGGACAATATTCAGTCCTAGACAAGTAATGAGTTTAAAATCCAATTTCTCAATCCGTCGGCACTATAAAAACAACATGCTGGCTATAGAAAGCCAGGCAGGCTTGCTTTCAGATGAGTGTCACAGAGTTAGGAGTGCAATGAGGAGTTGTGTCATCACTTGCCCTGCAAGTCTGGATGCCTTCCAATGCTTTCCTGCTCTAGCTGCCAGTCTGGGAGGCTCACAACCAGTTTACAAGTATGCAGGTCACACCTTGAAGCCCTGGTATGCTAGAGAGCTCTGGCTCAGCAACTCTGACTCTAGCAGCCTGTCTACAGCCCCACTGCTCTACTCTGGCTTCCACCAGGCTTGGTTAACAACCAGCAAGATGATCCCAACACACTCCTAGTCCCAAATTTTCCCAAAACTGTGTGTTCTGCAAAGTCCAGCTCTCTCCTGGACAGTTCAGAGAAATAATAAGGTTCATTTGTTTCCCTAAAGACACAAAAACATATCACATCTTATTAATTGAACTGGGGTAAATACACGCTTCCATTTAAACACAGCACTGTATTAGTTTATAGTAAATAAAACAAATGTATTAAGAACAGGACATAGGTTAAGTGATGCCAGGTAAAATGAATAAAGTTAAAGGGTTACAAGCAAATAAAAGTGAAAACACACGCATTTAAATTAATCTAATCTAACAAAGTACAGGCTTTATTCAAGATGGTTTCTCACCTATATTCTGTTTCCAGAAACTTCAAATCCTCCCCGCTCCCCACGTGGTGGAAGGACCCAGCTTTCTCAGCTTGCAAGAGCTCTTCTCCTTTGTGTCTGTCTAATGATAGATGCCAAAGAGGGTTTCTGTCTGTGCTTATATATTCCAAGGTTCAATTACTTGGTTTCAAGAGGCAGGATGACCTCATGCTGCTTTTCCCCATTTTGTGGGCTTCCCATCCCCCTGTATGTAAATGGAGCGTCCACTGTTTTGATTCCACTGTGCTTAATTTACATAGGAGACAGATAAATAGCTGCCTTTTCCTGTCTGGGAGGGAACCTGTTTCTTATCTGTTTGGCCACAGACTTTAAAGCATAATATAATTAAGTATCCATATTTCCTGATACAGTGTTAATACATACATTTCACAATATTAAATTATCAGTGTGTTGTTAGCTTCCAGAAAAGACCACACGCTATACACTTTTATAATACTTAATACACATCGTGTACATACTTCATGCAAGAATATTAATGATCAACGATTATTACAATAGTGTGTAGGGCAGGGCGTCTCAAACTGGGGGTTGGGACCCCTGAGGGGGTCGCGAGGTTATTACATGGGGATTGCAAGCTGTCAGCCTCCACCCCAAACCTTGCTTTGCCTCCAGCATTTATAATAGTGTTAAATATATTAAAAAGTGTTTTTAATTTATAAGAGGGGTTGCACTCAGTGGCTTGCTATGTGAAAGGGGTCACCAGTACAAAAGTCTGAGAACCACTGGTGTAGGGTGTGAATACAGGGTGCTTAGTGTCACAAAGGGAGATGGGTTTTGTGCCTACCCCTTGTAAATCATATGGTATAGAATCTTAAAATCACATTTTTAGGTCATATATAGGTTTCAATGTGTTATAATTTTTACATACACATCCCAATCAAGCCTATTCAGTTTGACTCCTGGTACTAAGGCTGCCTGGCTTTACAGACAGAGAGATGAAAACCATTATCCATTATAAAATTAAAGTCTCCAACATCTTTGGAGGGCTTTAAACTAGGTTCGACGGGGACAGGTGAGCAAAGCCCGC